>NW_027605185.1:441130-494370 GCF_048128805.1 Centroberyx gerrardi
ACTGGCTTCCTCAAGGTGTTGAGCAGCTCAATGTATGCCTGACACTTCCTGTGGAAGTCCGGGTCCGCTGCAGCCAAATCCAGGCGTGTCTTGAGATACTGGACACACCGGATCATGTTCTTTATGTAGTTGATGATGGTGGATGGACTCATCTGCACTACTCTCAGCCTGTTAAGGAAGTCTTGGGTTTCCGTGCTCTTCAGGAGAAAGTCCATGCTCACCTCATTCCCGCTCGGCTGGATGTACCTGAGCATCCTGGAGACATTGTCTACCTGTGATGAAAGAGGAAGAGAAGAAGTGTGAATTGCTACAGAGCTGCAGTCTGTGTGTGTATGGGGGTGTGTGCGCGCGTCAATGAGCCTGTTGTCACACTATAGAGATGCTAATAAGTCTACAGGCTGCAAAGAGCAACACAGAGAGCAGAATACTATAGTGTAAGATGTAAATAAGAATTTGTTCTTAATGACTTGCCTGGTTAAATAAAGGTTAAATAAATAAATAAAATGTGGTTAGATCTTACCTCCTGTTGGCAGTTTGGGACTAGCAGAGAGGTAGTCAGGTACTGCTTGAACCCCGTCAAAATTGCAGCTTCACGTGGGAACTTTTCATAAAGTCCCATCTGCTGCATTTTGACCCTCAGGGTTGTCTGGTACTGGGCTGTGTCCCTGAGAAAATACAGAGAAAATTAGCTCAAAGGAACTTACAGATGTTCACAGCCAAAGATCATTGATTGAACTTGTGTGTGTTGAGTGAGGTGATGAACTTACTTTTGCCATGTTGGGTCACTTGGACCAGCATCCTCACTGGAATCAGTGCCGGGGGTCTCTTCAGCGCCTCTACGGTCTTCTTCTGTGCTGCCACTGGCCGGGATGGGGGCTTGCTCGGCAGCAGCTGAAGTTGATGGTTGCTCGTCGCTGGGTTCAATGTCTGCGTCCATGGGGGCATTGAGGACGAAGAAGTTTCTTCTACGAAGATCTTCAAGAAGAGCCAGTCTGGAAGGCCTGTGGGGGTACCGCCTGCACATCTCGGCGTAGTCCCAGGTTCTGCCTTGGCGGGTCCAATCCTTCATCGACTTCTTGGCCCTCTGCAGCTCTGCCTGCCTCTCCACAACTGTGTTGCGCTTCATGCAGACCCTGGCCAGGTGGGCAGACAGTACTTCCTGGGGTTTCTCGCACAGCAGGCAGTGGATGATGCGGCGATCCGAGCTGTGAGAGAGAAAGAGAGAAAGTAGACAGTCAGTGAAACCACCCCTGACTTATTTTAAGAAATCTTTTCAAGTGAATATCACTTACTGCACTGGCAGCCACATTTGCATGTTTCAAGCAAAATACAATTCAACTAGTGAAAACAAATTGGTACTTACTTTGCAGCCTGTCCTGCCATTGTCCTCAGAAAAGTCTTTTTCACAAAAAGAAGAAAAAAAAAAACAAAGCTCTTGGGAAGAGAGAAAGCAAGAAAATAAACCAAAAAAGAATAGAAATAGAAATAGCAGGCGAAAAAAATCCTTTTAAAAAAGCAAGAAACTTCAAAAAAGAGTTTTCTTCAGAAGTCTACAGGTTCGATGAAATTCTCTTCCAAAATGGCAAAGAGGTGGTGTGTGTGATCAGAATTGAAAACACACTGATGCAGTGGAGTTTACCTGCAGTATTTATCCTCCATGATGATGCCATAGGCCCATTAGCTTGATTGTGGCCTATCAAAGGTGGGAGGAGTTTGTGACTCATCATGTGAATGGGGCTTCCCCCACAATGTTGTCAACCTGTAAATGAGTGCTAATTAATATATTCAGAGGTGAATAGTGTAGGTGATGTTCCAAATTTAGGTGTGACCTAATTGGAGAGGGCTGGAGCCTAGGAACATTCAGTGTTAGTGCAGATATGAGGCACTGGAATTAGGGAGAGGAGACGGCAGATCCCACAAAAAGGAGATTTATTGTGGCTTGGTCATTCCCTTTAAAGTCATTAAGTGTTTCTATTCAGTGCTTCAACAGCGTCCCCCCCGTCTTCAGGAGAGTTGATATGTTTCTGTTGCTGTGTAGTTCCTCTTCCAAATCGGCCAACACTGAGGTTTCCCACGTAAAAGGGGAAATACATCTTCGGCTCTTTCTCATCCTCACGTTTGTCTCTTGGGACTGGGCTTTCTGGGTGTGTGTTCTGCAGAGTGGGTCAGGTTTGGGCAACTAATTTCATCTGAGCTGGTGTGCGACTGTTCTAACATCTTTTATGAAAACAAGGCAGGGTCAAGTGTGAATGGGGCTTCCCCCACAATTTTGTCAACCTATCACATTGTTGAAAATCCGGGTAATTTCTCCTGCATTCAGCACATAGGTTGTTTGCTCCCAGAGTCTCAACATTTTGAAACCACTCCTGTGATTGTTTTTCACATGGAGGCTGTTCTAACATCTTTTATGACAACAAGGCAGGGTCAAGTGTGAATGGGGCTTCCCCCACAATGTTGTCAACCTGTAAATGAGTGCTAATTAATATATTCAGAGGTGAATAGTGTAGGTGATGAGTGCTAAGTCTCCACTTGACTTCCAATATTGCTATCTTAATGAGGCTATCTAAAAACAGATTCCAAAGGTAAGAGGAGTGTAAAATATGCTTCATAATGTGTAGATTTCAATCTTTGTGTGAAACTGAGTACAAGTTTGTGTTGAATTTGAGCAGCTGTTCTGATATTGGTTTAGACTATTGTTGAATATTCGGGTAATTTCTCCTGCATTCAGCACTTAGGCTGTTTGCTCCCAGACTCTCAACATTTTGAAACCACTCCTGTGATAGTTTTTCCCATGGAGGCTTTTTTTCTCTGTACATCAAATTAAGGCTTAGATAGTTGAACAGTTGTGATAGTTGCACATCACAGTGTAGATAGATTACATTCTCTTCTTTCCAACAAGCTCAGGCATTCAATGCCAGCACAACCTGGCTGGTTAACAGAAGCTAACTCATTCATCTGATCACATCATGAGGCTATCTAAAAACAGACTCCAAAGGTAAAAGGATAGTAAATTATGTTTCACAATGTGTAGATTTCAATCTTTGTGTGAAACTGAGTAAAAGTTTGTGTTGAATTTGAGCAGCTGTTCTGATATTGCTTTAGACTATATGGTGACATTGTTGAAAATCCGGGTAATTTCTCCTGCATTCAGCACATAGGTTGTTTGCTCCCAGAGTCTCAACATTTTGAAACCACTCCTGTGATTGTTTTTCACATGGAGGCTGTTCTAACATCTTTTATGACAACAAGGCAGGGTCAAGTGTGAATGGGGCTTCCCCCACAATGTTGTCAACCTGTAAATGAGTGCTAATTAATATATTCAGAGGTGAATAGTGTAGGTGATGAGTGCTAAGTCTCCACTTGACTTCCAATATTGCTATCTTAATGAGGCTATCTAAAAACAGATTCCAAAGGTAAGAGGAGTGTAAAATATGCTTCATAATGTGTAGATTTCAATCTTTGTGTGAAACTGAGTACAAGTTTGTGTTGAATTTGAGCAGCTGTTCTGATATTGGTTTAGACTATTGTTGAATATTCGGGTAATTTCTCCTGCATTCAGCACTTAGGCTGTTTGCTCCCAGACTCTCAACATTTTGAAACCACTCCTGTGATAGTTTTTCCCATGGAGGCTTTTTTTCTCTGTACATCAAATTAAGGCTTAGATAGTTGAACAGTTGTGATAGTTGCACATCACAGTGTAGATAGATTACATTCTCTTCTTTCCAACAAGCTCAGGCATTCAATGCCAGCACAACCTGGCTGGTTAACAGAAGCTAACTCATTCATCTGATCACATCATGAGGCTATCTAAAAACAGACTCCAAAGGTAAAAGGATAGTAAATTATGTTTCACAATGTGTAGATTTCAATCTTTGTGTGAAACTGAGTAAAAGTTTGTGTTGAATTTGAGCAGCTGTTCTGATATTGCTTTAGACTATATGGTGACATTGTTGAAAATCCGGGTAATTTCTCCTGCATTCAGCACATAGGTTGTTTGCTCCCAGAGTCTCAACATTTTGAAACCACTCCTGTGATTGTTTTTCACATGGAGGCTGTTCTAACATCTTTTATGACAACAAGGCAGGGTCAAGTGTGAATGGGGCTTCCCCCACAATGTTGTCAACCTGTAAATGAGTGCTAATTAATATATTCAGAGGTGAATAGTGTAGGTGATGAGTGCTAAGTCTCCACTTGACTTCCAATATTGCTATCTTAATGAGGCTATCTAAAAACAGATTCCAAAGGTAAGAGGAGTGTAAAATATGCTTCATAATGTGTAGATTTCAATCTTTGTGTGAAACTGAGTACAAGTTTGTGTTGAATTTGAGCAGCTGTTCTGATATTGGTTTAGACTATTGTTGAATATTCGGGTAATTTCTCCTGCATTCAGCACTTAGGCTGTTTGCTCCCAGAGTCTCAACATTTTGAAACCACTCCTGTGATAGTTTTTCCCATGGAGGCTTTTTTTCTCTGTACATCAAATTAAGGCTTAGATAGTTGAACAGTTGTGATAGTTGCACATCACAGTGTAGATAGATTACATTCTCTTCTTTCCAACAAGCTCAGGCATTCAATGCCAGCACAACCTGGCTGGTTAACAGAAGCTAACTCATTCATCTGCTCACATCATGAGGCTATCTAAAAACAGACTCCAAAGGTAAAAGGATAGTAAATTATGTTTCACAATGTGTAGATTTCAATCTTTGTGTGAAACTGAGTAAAAGTTTGTGTTGAATTTGAGCAGCTGTTCTGATATTGCTTTAGACTATATGGTGACATTGTTGAAAATCCGGGTAATTTCTCCTGCATTCAGCACATAGGTTGTTTGCTCCCAGAGTCTCAACATTTTGAAACCACTCCTGTGATTGTTTTTCACATGGAGGCTGTTCTAACATCTTTTATGACAACAAGGCAGGGTCAAGTGTGAATGGGGCTTCCCCCACAATGTTGTCAACCTGTAAATGAGTGCTAATTAATATATTCAGAGGTGAATAGTGTAGGTGATGAGTGCTAAGTCTCCACTTGACTTCCAATATTGCTATCTTAATGAGGCTATCTAAAAACAGATTCCAAAGGTAAGAGGAGTGTAAAATATGCTTCATAATGTGTAGATTTCAATCTTTGTGTGAAACTGAGTACAAGTTTGTGTTGAATTTGAGCAGCTGTTCTGATATTGCTTTAGACTATTGTTGAATATTCGGGTAATTTCTCCTGCATTCAGCACTTAGGCTGTTTGCTCCCAGGGTCTCAACATTTTGAAACCACTCCTGTGATAGTTTTTCCCATGGAGGCTTTTTTTCTCTGTACATCAAATTAAGGCTTAGATAGTTGAACAGTTGTGATAGTTGCACATCACAGTGTAGATAGATTACATTCTCTTCTTTCCAACAAGCTCAGGCATTCAATGCCAGCACAACCTGGCTGGTTAACAGAAGCTAACTCATTCATCTGCTCACATCATGAGGCTATCTAAAAACAGACTCCAAAGGTAAAAGGATAGTAAATTATGTTTCACAATGTGTAGATTTCAATCTTTGTGTGAAACTGAGTAAAAGTTTGTGTTGAATTTGAGCAGCTGTTCTGATATTGCTTTAGACTATATGGTGACATTGTTGAAAATCCGGGTAATTTCTCCTGCATTCAGCACATAGGTTGTTTGCTCCCAGAGTCTCAACATTTTGAAACCACTCCTGTGATTGTTTTTCACATGGAGGCTGTTCTAACATCTTTTATGACAACAAGGCAGGGTCAAGTGTGAATGGGGCTTCCCCCACAATGTTGTCAACCTGTAAATAAGTGCTAATTAATATATTCAGAGGTGAATAGTGTAGGTGATGAGTGCTAAGTCTCCACTTGACTTCCAATATTGCTATCTTAATGAGGCTATCTAAAAACAGATTCCAAAGGTAAGAGGAGTGTAAAATATGCTTCATAATGTGTAGATTTCAATCTTTGTGTGAAACTGAGTACAAGTTTGTGTTGAATTTGAGCAGCTGTTCTGATATTGCTTTAGACTATTGTTGAATATTCGGGTAATTTCTCCTGCATTCAGCACTTAGGCTGTTTGCTCCCAGACTCTCAACATTTTGAAACCACTCCTGTGATAGTTTTTCCCATGGAGGCTTTTTTTCTCTGTACATCAAATTAAGGCTTAGATAGTTGAACAGTTGTGATAGTTGCACATCACAGTGTAGATAGATTACATTCTCTTCTTTCCAACAAGCTCAGGCATTCAATGCCAGCACAACCTGGCTGGTTAACAGAAGCTAACTCATTCATCTGCTCACATCATGAGGCTATCTAAAAACAGACTCCAAAGGTAAAAGGATAGTAAATTATGTTTCACAATGTGTAGATTTCAATCTTTGTGTGAAACTGAGTAAAAGTTTGTGTTGAATTTGAGCAGCTGTTCTGATATTGCTTTAGACTATATGGTGACATTGTTGAAAATCCGGGTAATTTCTCCTGCATTCAGCACATAGGTTGTTTGCTCCCAGAGTCTCAACATTTTGAAACCACTCCTGTGATTGTTTTTCACATGGAGGCTGTTCTAACATCTTTTATGACAACAAGGCAGGGTCAAGTGTGAATGGGGCTTCCCCCACAATGTTGTCAACCTGTAAATGAGTGCTAATTAATATATTCAGAGGTGAATAGTGTAGGTGATGAGTGCTAAGTCTCCACTTGACTTCCAATATTGCTATCTTAATGAGGCTATCTAAAAACAGATTCCAAAGGTAAGAGGAGTGTAAGGGAGAGGAGGCCTCGGCCTTGGAGAGAGCAAACCATCCTGGTACAAGGCAACTCCATCTCAGCGACGAGGTCTTGTGGTCGAGGAGGTGCGCCGGCAAGAACAGGCAGCGAGGTGCGCAAAGGCCATTTCTCAAGCAAAGCAAGGGCAGTGGATGAGATGGGAGGGAGTTGAGAAGAGAAAGTTCTCTTGGAAGGAGTTGTGGGACATGGAAGCATTTCGAACCAGCTTCATTATACGAGCCACGTACGATGTCCTGCCATCTCCCAAGAACCTCAGCCAATGGTACGGCGAAGACCCTACGTGCCCCCTCTGTCCATCTCCAGCAAACCTGAAGCACATTCTTGTCGGCTGCAAGACAAGCCTTACACAAGGCCGTTACACCTGGCGGCACAACCAGGTACTGAAGTGCCTAGCAGCTACGCTGGAGAGCAGACGGACAACCATCAACGCCCTGCCTCCTCTGTCATCCCATCCTGCATCTGCAAGAGAGTTTGTCCGTGAAGGTGCGAAGCAGCCCAAGGCCTGTACCCCACATCCAGAGGCCGGGCAGTTGGGAGCGGCACGGGACTGGAAGTTACTGGCGGACCTGGAACAGAGGCTCTGCTTCCCATCTGAGATCGCCACGAGCAACCTCAGACCGGACCTCTTGCTTTGGTCCAGCTCACTTCGCACTGTCTACATCATAGAGCTTACAGTGCCCTGGGAGGACGCTGTGGGCGAGGCCTACGAACGTAAGAGGCTTAAGTAGGCTGAGCTGGCAGCCGACGCTGAACAACATGGCTGGAAAGCTATGGTTCGCCCAGTGGAAGTTGGATGCAGAGGCTTCGTAGGCATGTCAACTACCAGGCTGCTTAAGGACATGGGAATCCGAGGCCAGGGCCAACGTCAAGCCATCAAAGCCCTCCCCGGTGCTGCTGAAAGGGCGAGCCAGTGGCTCTGGATTAAGAGGAGAGACAACACCTGGGCTCCGAAATAACATCAAGAACGAGATGATGTCAAGGGGGGTGAGCCTGGGATGCCAGGCCTCATCGCTGAACCCTCTGGAGGTGTAGTGGGCTCATCAGTGAAACGCTGAGGAAGGAGGGCGCCCACTTGAAAACCCTTAGGTGTCATCGTCGTTCCCACTCACATCAGCAAGGTCTCAAGTTATGTGCAAACAAGGGATTGTATCACCTAGTCCTAAATAGAACTGCATCCTGGAGACACTGTCCACCTGTGATGAAAGATAAAGAGAAGTAGTATGAATTTATTGATGCAGTGAAAGAAAAGGAGAGGCCTGCAGGGCCCCTCACTGGCAACTCTGGCACACACACACACACACACACACACACACACACATCTTAATGGGCCTGCATTCAAACTTTACCTGCTGCTATGTTGGTCAGTCATCCAGCCACTCGAGTTCCAGCCCTTCTCCTCGGAAAGACTTCCTGTTCACTCCGTAGTTGAACCGGACCTCTTCGCTGATGGAAATGTCTTTGGAGGCCTGGAACAGGATGACATCCCTCACTCCTTCCGGGAAGTTCATCTTGCAGTAGCGTGGCGTGACATTGCTGTTCTTCCGCGAATGGTTGATCATTCTGCCAAGGGTTTCTTCAGATGGGTGACACTCGCAAGGAAACGTCTGGGCGTCGATGCAAAGGTCGCGACCATCATGAGTCTTGAAAAAAAAAAGGTAGCCCATCTCATCCTGCATGGACTCCATCATCTTCCTGCCCTCTGCTGCTGTGATTACCTTGCCATGATAATCACAGATGATGGAGCCCTTGGCAAAGGATTTGGTGGCAACAACTCCTGTGGTCAAAAGAAGGTGACATTAGTGTGTGAATATGTGAATTTACAGAGAAAACAGGAGAGCAAAGGAAAACAAGTGAACAATTCATGTACTAACATAATATACAAGTATGCTGGAAATGGCAAGAATACATTTGTTAAACCTAATAGCTTGCTTGTTGGATTAATGCTCTCCTGCTCACAAGACATTTTTACATACCTTTCCCTTTGTCGCCACCAAAATCCTTGATGGCCAGGCCTGTCCACCTCTGCCTTGTGACCCTCCTAATGATGCGTGGATCACTCTCAACCTGCACCCTCTTGGCTGGTTTCCACTTTGCCACAATGTCCTCAGGACGGGGATGGTTGGCAGTCCACCCCTCATCCCTGATGACCTTTGTGACCTTCTGGACAGTTGGGGGGTGTCTTGTACATTGGGCTGTCAAAGAGAGAAAATTTAAATTTAAATTCTTGTCCACACTTGTGAATTCTACGTTACTTTTGTTTATAGAAATGTTGTTAATCATTTAATTTAATCATTGCATAATAAAGTATTTACACTTACACAAGAGGTATTCCTCCCGCTTGCCATACTGCACAGCCCTCCACCTGTCATAAAACACTCTGTCAGTCGGAAACCCAGCGTCGGTCCGTTGCTTCTTAGTGGGCGGCTGGCCAGTCGCTGTCACCGGGAAGTGCTGGATAAACGCTGTAAAGTCCCTGCCGTCCTGTTCAGCGGTGTCTCTGCCTCTCTTTTCTCTCCGACCACTCCTCGCATCCCCTGACTCATCAGTAGAAGAACTGCAAGATGGAGAAGATTTCATGGTTAAACACTGACAAACAGCTGGACTGACCTTGGAAGCAGCTGTGAGAGAGAGAATAGTTGAAGGTTGTGTGTTTTGGATGATGACACATACCGTTTCAAACTGTTGAACAGGTTGGCGGTGGCCACGATACCCTCCAGGGTCCTCATCCTGTAGTGGGCCATGTAGTGTGCCGCTGCACTTTTCTGCTCCTCTGAAAAGTTTGCACTCACCGCTGTCTCTGCAACTTTTCTGATTTCTTGGCTGGTGATGTTTGGTAATTTGTAGCTGCAATGAAGAAGAAATCTCAGATTACAATCCCACTCTCAACCCTGAATTCTTTCAGTTCTTTTTTTTTTTTACAGAAAATAGCCCTAACCCTAACCTTCTGCTCACATCGTTGAGACTGGGAAAACAGCCTCCTCCATCCAGCACATGTGCTGCATTTTACGAGGTCTCAGCATGTTCATGTTTCAATTTTTCTCCTGTTTTTATAATATTATTTGAATAATATTATAGAAAGAGTACAAAACCAGTCTACCAATTGAATCCTTGTCTACCTTCTCTGTACAGTACATATTAATATATACATGTTAGTACATGGGATTCTGCTAATACTTACTGTTCATGCAGACGTCTGAGGTCGTTGGTGGCGCTGGAAATTGGTCCGCCGGATTTGGACAGGAAAAATTTGCCCTCATCATCCACACCGTCCTGCATACATCCATGGCGGATGCCATGGTAGTATTCGTCCAGCATCTGTGGAGATAAGATATGAATGAAGTTAATACTTGAGAAATTATTGATGGAGCCTTTGGTCAAAACAGTGAAGAAATGGACCAGCGAGGCAAAGCAGGAACTGATTCTGATTCTGGTGTTACAGTTATTCATGGTGAGTTTTTTCAGCCTGTTAGAGAACTTACTGCAGCCTCCTCCTCGGTGAGGGCAAATGTCGCAATCTGCATTGTGGCCGTTTTATGTTGGCTGACCCCCACACAGACTCGTCCATCAACGCGCTTCTGGTCGAGCCACTCTGACGTCTGGAAAACAATGAAGGACACCGTGGGAATTAATGACATGAACAAAGTAACCCTGTTCTATTTGAATCTGGACATGCAATATTTTCTGCTGACTACATGCAATACTTTGTACCAACTGAGGAAACACTGAGGGGGAAAAGTACTTACTGTCAATCCCTCCACTGCTCCGGGTCTCTGGAAATGTTTTAGGATCAGGATGGCTTCGCAGTGGTAGCGGAACAGCGTCTTCTCCTCTTCTTCCACATGCTGGTGCTGCAGGAGCCTCCCGTAGATGCCCAGCATGTCCTTGTTTGACTCGCGGAGGACTCTCTGGCAGTCATGGAGAGTCACCTGGCCATGAATGAAGCGGTCGTACCTAGAATGATAAGATAAAACAAAACACCAATGAGGAGGAGAGCTAGAGATTTTTCTGTATCACATAATCCTGGCAGCCTTCCAAGTACTATCCACATGAGAGAAGTCATTAAAGGAAAGGTAGAGCAGGGAGATTAACAACTCACCTTTTTTGGCATGTGGCTTTGCTGAGGGCCTTTGCCACTGGCTTCCTCAAGGTGTTGAGCAGCTCAATGTATGCCTGACACTTCCTGTGGAAGTCCGGGTCCGCTGCAGCCAAATCCAGGCGTGTCTTGAGATACTGGACACACCGGATCATGTTCTTTATGTAGTTGATGATGGTGGATGGACTCATCTGCACTACTCTCAGCCTGTTAAGGAAGTCTTGGGTTTCCGTGCTCTTCAGGAGAAAGTCCATGCTCACCTCATTCCCGCTCGGCTGGATGTACCTGAGCATCCTGGAGACATTGTCTACCTGTGATGAAAGAGGAAGAGAAGAAGTGTGAATTGCTACAGAGCTGCAGTCTGTGTGTGTATGGGGGTGTGTGCGCGCGTCAATGAGCCTGTTGTCACACTATAGAGATGCTAATAAGTCTACAGGCTGCAAAGAGCAACACAGAGAGCAGAATACTATAGTGTAAGATGTAAATAAGAATTTGTTCTTAATGACTTGCCTGGTTAAATAAAGGTTAAATAAATAAATAAAATGTGGTTAGATCTTACCTCCTGTTGGCAGTTTGGGACTAGCAGAGAGGTAGTCAGGTACTGCTTGAACCCCGTCAAAATTGCAGCTTCACGTGGGAACTTTTCATAAAGTCCCATCTGCTGCATTTTGACCCTCAGGGTTGTCTGGTACTGGGCTGTGTCCCTGAGAAAATACAGAGAAAATTAGCTCAAAGGAACTTACAGATGTTCACAGCCAAAGATCATTGATTGAACTTGTGTGTGTTGAGTGAGGTGATGAACTTACTTTTGCCATGTTGGGTCACTTGGACCAGCATCCTCACTGGAATCAGTGCCGGGGGTCTCTTCAGCGCCTCTACGGTCTTCTTCTGTGCTGCCACTGGCCGGGATGGGGGCTTGCTCGGCAGCAGCTGAAGTTGATGGTTGCTCGTCGCTGGGTTCAATGTCTGCGTCCATGGGGGCATTGAGGACGAAGAAGTTTCTTCTACGAAGATCTTCAAGAAGAGCCAGTCTGGAAGGCCTGTGGGGGTACCGCCTGCACATCTCGGCGTAGTCCCAGGTTCTGCCTTGGCGGGTCCAATCCTTCATCGACTTCTTGGCCCTCTGCAGCTCTGCCTGCCTCTCCACAACTGTGTTGCGCTTCATGCAGACCCTGGCCAGGTGGGCAGACAGTACTTCCTGGGGTTTCTCGCACAGCAGGCAGTGGATGATGCGGCGATCCGAGCTGTGAGAGAGAAAGAGAGAAAGTAGACAGTCAGTGAAACCACCCCTGACTTATTTTAAGAAATCTTTTCAAGTGAATATCACTTACTGCACTGGCAGCCACATTTGCATGTTTCAAGCAAAATACAATTCAACTAGTGAAAACAAATTGGTACTTACTTTGCAGCCTGTCCTGCCATTGTCCTCAGAAAAGTCTTTTTCACAAAAAGAAGAAAAAAAAAAACAAAGCTCTTGGGAAGAGAGAAAGCAAGAAAATAAACCAAAAAAGAATAGAAATAGAAATAGCAGGCGAAAAAAATCCTTTTAAAAAAGCAAGAAACTTCAAAAAAGAGTTTTCTTCAGAAGTCTACAGGTTCGATGAAATTCTCTTCCAAAATGGCAAAGAGGTGGTGTGTGTGATCAGAATTGAAAACACACTGATGCAGTGGAGTTTACCTGCAGTATTTATCCTCCATGATGATGCCATAGGCCCATTAGCTTGATTGTGGCCTATCAAAGGTGGGAGGAGTTTGTGACTCATCATGTGAATGGGGCTTCCCCCACAATGTTGTCAACCTGTAAATGAGTGCTAATTAATATATTCAGAGGTGAATAGTGTAGGTGATGTTCCAAATTTAGGTGTGACCTAATTGGAGAGGGCTGGAGCCTAGGAACATTCAGTGTTAGTGCAGATATGAGGCACTGGAATTAGGGAGAGGAGACGGCAGATCCCACAAAAAGGAGATTTATTGTGGCTTGGTCATTCCCTTTAAAGTCATTAAGTGTTTCTATTCAGTGCTTCAACAGCGTCCCCCCCGTCTTCAGGAGAGTTGATATGTTTCTGTTGCTGTGTAGTTCCTCTTCCAAATCGGCCAACACTGAGGTTTCCCACGTAAAAGGGGAAATACATCTTCGGCTCTTTCTCATCCTCACGTTTGTCTCTTGGGACTGGGCTTTCTGGGTGTGTGTTCTGCAGAGTGGGTCAGGTTTGGGCAACTAATTTCATCTGAGCTGGTGTGCGACTGTTCTAACATCTTTTATGAAAACAAGGCAGGGTCAAGTGTGAATGGGGCTTCCCCCACAATTTTGTCAACCTATCACATTGTTGAAAATCCGGGTAATTTCTCCTGCATTCAGCACATAGGTTGTTTGCTCCCAGAGTCTCAACATTTTGAAACCACTCCTGTGATTGTTTTTCACATGGAGGCTGTTCTAACATCTTTTATGACAACAAGGCAGGGTCAAGTGTGAATGGGGCTTCCCCCACAATGTTGTCAACCTGTAAATGAGTGCTAATTAATATATTCAGAGGTGAATAGTGTAGGTGATGAGTGCTAAGTCTCCACTTGACTTCCAATATTGCTATCTTAATGAGGCTATCTAAAAACAGATTCCAAAGGTAAGAGGAGTGTAAAATATGCTTCATAATGTGTAGATTTCAATCTTTGTGTGAAACTGAGTACAAGTTTGTGTTGAATTTGAGCAGCTGTTCTGATATTGGTTTAGACTATTGTTGAATATTCGGGTAATTTCTCCTGCATTCAGCACTTAGGCTGTTTGCTCCCAGACTCTCAACATTTTGAAACCACTCCTGTGATAGTTTTTCCCATGGAGGCTTTTTTTCTCTGTACATCAAATTAAGGCTTAGATAGTTGAACAGTTGTGATAGTTGCACATCACAGTGTAGATAGATTACATTCTCTTCTTTCCAACAAGCTCAGGCATTCAATGCCAGCACAACCTGGCTGGTTAACAGAAGCTAACTCATTCATCTGCTCACATCATGAGGCTATCTAAAAACAGACTCCAAAGGTAAAAGGATAGTAAATTATGTTTCACAATGTGTAGATTTCAATCTTTGTGTGAAACTGAGTAAAAGTTTGTGTTGAATTTGAGCAGCTGTTCTGATATTGCTTTAGACTATATGGTGACATTGTTGAAAATCCGGGTAATTTCTCCTGCATTCAGCACATAGGTTGTTTGCTCCCAGAGTCTCAACATTTTGAAACCACTCCTGTGATTGTTTTTCACATGGAGGCTGTTCTAACATCTTTTATGACAACAAGGCAGGGTCAAGTGTGAATGGGGCTTCCCCCACAATGTTGTCAACCTGTAAATAAGTGCTAATTAATATATTCAGAGGTGAATAGTGTAGGTGATGAGTGCTAAGTCTCCACTTGACTTCCAATATTGCTATCTTAATGAGGCTATCTAAAAACAGATTCCAAAGGTAAGAGGAGTGTAAAATATGCTTCATAATGTGTAGATTTCAATCTTTGTGTGAAACTGAGTACAAGTTTGTGTTGAATTTGAGCAGCTGTTCTGATATTGCTTTAGACTATTGTTGAATATTCGGGTAATTTCTCCTGCATTCAGCACTTAGGCTGTTTGCTCCCAGACTCTCAACATTTTGAAACCACTCCTGTGATAGTTTTTCCCATGGAGGCTTTTTTTCTCTGTACATCAAATTAAGGCTTAGATAGTTGAACAGTTGTGATAGTTGCACATCACAGTGTAGATAGATTACATTCTCTTCTTTCCAACAAGCTCAGGCATTCAATGCCAGCACAACCTGGCTGGTTAACAGAAGCTAACTCATTCATCTGATCACATCATGAGGCTATCTAAAAACAGACTCCAAAGGTAAAAGGATAGTAAATTATGTTTCACAATGTGTAGATTTCAATCTTTGTGTGAAACTGAGTAAAAGTTTGTGTTGAATTTGAGCAGCTGTTCTGATATTGCTTTAGACTATATGGTGACATTGTTGAAAATCCGGGTAATTTCTCCTGCATTCAGCACATAGGTTGTTTGCTCCCAGAGTCTCAACATTTTGAAACCACTCCTGTGATTGTTTTTCACATGGAGGCTGTTCTAACATCTTTTATGACAACAAGGCAGGGTCAAGTGTGAATGGGGCTTCCCCCACAATGTTGTCAACCTGTAAATGAGTGCTAATTAATATATTCAGAGGTGAATAGTGTAGGTGATGAGTGCTAAGTCTCCACTTGACTTCCAATATTGCTATCTTAATGAGGCTATCTAAAAACAGATTCCAAAGGTAAGAGGAGTGTAAAATATGCTTCATAATGTGTAGATTTCAATCTTTGTGTGAAACTGAGTACAAGTTTGTGTTGAATTTGAGCAGCTGTTCTGATATTGGTTTAGACTATTGTTGAATATTCGGGTAATTTCTCCTGCATTCAGCACTTAGGCTGTTTGCTCTCAGACTCTCAACATTTTGAAACCACTCCTGTGATAGTTTTTCCCATGGAGGCTTTTTTTCTCTGTACATCAAATTAAGGCTTAGATAGTTGAACAGTTGTGATAGTTGCACATCACAGTGTAGATAGATTACATTCTCTTCTTTCCAACAAGCTCAGGCATTCAATGCCAGCACAACCTGGCTGGTTAACAGAAGCTAACTCATTCATCTGCTCACATCATGAGGCTATCTAAAAACAGACTCCAAAGGTAAAAGGATAGTAAATTATGTTTCACAATGTGTAGATTTCAATCTTTGTGTGAAACTGAGTAAAAGTTTGTGTTGAATTTGAGCAGCTGTTCTGATATTGCTTTAGACTATATGGTGACATTGTTGAAAATCCGGGTAATTTCTCCTGCATTCAGCACATAGGTTGTTTGCTCCCAGAGTCTCAACATTTTGAAACCACTCCTGTGATTGTTTTTCACATGGAGGCTGTTCTAACATCTTTTATGACAACAAGGCAGGGTCAAGTGTGAATGGGGCTTCCCCCACAATGTTGTCAACCTGTAAATAAGTGCTAATTAATATATTCAGAGGTGAATAGTGTAGGTGATGAGTGCTAAGTCTCCACTTGACTTCCAATATTGCTATCTTAATGAGGCTATCTAAAAACAGATTCCAAAGGTAAGAGGAGTGTAAAATATGCTTCATAATGTGTAGATTTCAATCTTTGTGTGAAACTGAGTACAAGTTTGTGTTGAATTTGAGCAGCTGTTCTGATATTGCTTTAGACTATTGTTGAATATTCGGGTAATTTCTCCTGCATTCAGCACTTAGGCTGTTTGCTCCCAGGGTCTCAACATTTTGAAACCACTCCTGTGATAGTTTTTCCCATGGAGGCTTTTTTTCTCTGTACATCAAATTAAGGCTTAGATAGTTGAACAGTTGTGATAGTTGCACATCACAGTGTAGATAGATTACATTCTCTTCTTTCCAACAAGCTCAGGCATTCAATGCCAGCACAACCTGGCTGGTTAACAGAAGCTAACTCATTCATCTGCTCACATCATGAGGCTATCTAAAAACAGACTCCAAAGGTAAAAGGATAGTAAATTATGTTTCACAATGTGTAGATTTCAATCTTTGTGTGAAACTGAGTAAAAGTTTGTGTTGAATTTGAGCAGCTGTTCTGATATTGCTTTAGACTATATGGTGACATTGTTGAAAATCCGGGTAATTTCTCCTGCATTCAGCACATAGGTTGTTTGCTCCCAGAGTCTCAACATTTTGAAACCACTCCTGTGATTGTTTTTCACATGGAGGCTGTTCTAACATCTTTTATGACAACAAGGCAGGGTCAAGTGTGAATGGGGCTTCCCCCACAATGTTGTCAACCTGTAAATGAGTGCTAATTAATATATTCAGAGGTGAATAGTGTAGGTGATGAGTGCTAAGTCTCCACTTGACTTCCAATATTGCTATCTTAATGAGGCTATCTAAAAACAGATTCCAAAGGTAAGAGGAGTGTAAGGGAGAGGAGGCCTCGGCCTTGGAGAGAGCAAACCATCCTGGTACAAGGCAACTCCATCTCAGCGACGAGGTCTTGTGGTCGAGGAGGTGCGCCGGCAAGAACAGGCAGCGAGGTGCGCAAAGGCCATTTCTCAAGCAAAGCAAGGGCAGTGGATGAGATGGGAGGGAGTTGAGAAGAGAAAGTTCTCTTGGAAGGAGTTGTGGGACATGGAAGCATTTCGAACCAGCTTCATTATACGAGCCACGTACGATGTCCTGCCATCTCCCAAGAACCTCAGCCAATGGTACGGCGAAGACCCTACGTGCCCCCTCTGTCCATCTCCAGCAAACCTGAAGCACATTCTTGTCGGCTGCAAGACAAGCCTTACACAAGGCCGTTACACCTGGCGGCACAACCAGGTACTGAAGTGCCTAGCAGCTACGCTGGAGAGCAGACGGACAACCATCAACGCCCTGCCTCCTCTGTCATCCCATCCTGCATCTGCAAGAGAGTTTGTCCGTGAAGGTGCGAAGCAGCCCAAGGCCTGTACCCCACATCCAGAGGCCGGGCAGTTGGGAGCGGCACGGGACTGGAAGTTACTGGCGGACCTGGAACAGAGGCTCTGCTTCCCATCTGAGATCGCCACGAGCAACCTCAGACCGGACCTCTTGCTTTGGTCCAGCTCACTTCGCACTGTCTACATCATAGAGCTTACAGTGCCCTGGGAGGACGCCGTGGGCGAGGCCTACGAACGTAAGAGGCTTAAGTAGGCTGAGCTGGCAGCCGACGCTGAACAACATGGCTGGAAAGCTATGGTTCGCCCAGTGGAAGTTGGATGCAGAGGCTTCGTAGGCATGTCAACTACCAGGCTGCTTAAGGACATGGGAATCCGAGGCCAGGGCCAACGTCAAGCCATCAAAGCCCTCCCCGGTGCTGCTGAAAGGGCGAGCCAGTGGCTCTGGATTAAGAGGAGAGACAACACCTGGGCTCCGAAATAACATCAAGAACGAGATGATGTCAAGGGGGGTGAGCCTGGGATGCCAGGCCTCATCGCTGAACCCTCTGGAGGTGTAGTGGGCTCATCAGTGAAACGCTGAGGAAGGAGGGCGCCCACTTGAAAACCCTTAGGTGTCATCGTCGTTCCCACTCACATCAGCAAGGTCTCAAGTTATGTGCAAACAAGGGATTGTATCACCTAGTCCTAAATAGAACTGCATCCTGGAGACACTGTCCACCTGTGATGAAAGATAAAGAGAAGTAGTATGAATTTATTGATGCAGTGAAAGAAAAGGAGAGGCCTGCAGGGCCCCTCACTGGCAACTCTGGCACACACACACACACACACACACACACACACACACATCTTAATGGGCCTGCATTCAAACTTTACCTGCTGCTATGTTGGTCAGTCATCCAGCCACTCGAGTTCCAGCCCTTCTCCTCGGAAAGACTTCCTGTTCACTCCGTAGTTGAACCGGACCTCTTCGCTGATGGAAATGTCTTTGGAGGCCTGGAACAGGATGACATCCCTCACTCCTTCCGGGAAGTTCATCTTGCAGTAGCGTGGCGTGACATTGCTGTTCTTCCGCGAATGGTTGATCATTCTGCCAAGGGTTTCTTCAGATGGGTGACACTCGCAAGGAAACGTCTGGGCGTCGATGCAAAGGTCGCGACCATCATGAGTCTTGAAAAAAAAAAGGTAGCCCATCTCATCCTGCATGGACTCCATCATCTTCCTGCCCTCTGCTGCTGTGATTACCTTGCCATGATAATCACAGATGATGGAGCCCTTGGCAAAGGATTTGGTGGCAACAACTCCTGTGGTCAAAAGAAGGTGACATTAGTGTGTGAATATGTGAATTTACAGAGAAAACAGGAGAGCAAAGGAAAACAAGTGAACAATTCATGTACTAACATAATATACAAGTATGCTGGAAATGGCAAGAATACATTTGTTAAACCTAATAGCTTGCTTGTTGGATTAATGCTCTCCTGCTCACAAGACATTTTTACATACCTTTCCCTTTGTCGCCACCAAAATCCTTGATGGCCAGGCCTGTCCACCTCTGCCTTGTGACCCTCCTAATGATGCGTGGATCACTCTCAACCTGCACCCTCTTGGCTGGTTTCCACTTTGCCACAATGTCCTCAGGACGGGGATGGTTGGCAGTCCACCCCTCATCCCTGATGACCTTTGTGACCTTCTGGACAGTTGGGGGGTGTCTTGTACATTGGGCTGTCAAAGAGAGAAAATTTAAATTTAAATTCTTGTCCACACTTGTGAATTCTACGTTACTTTTGTTTATAGAAATGTTGTTAATCATTTAATTTAATCATTGCATAATAAAGTATTTACACTTACACAAGAGGTATTCCTCCCGCTTGCCATACTGCACAGCCCTCCACCTGTCATAAAACACTCTGTCAGTCGGAAACCCAGCGTCGGTCCGTTGCTTCTTAGTGGGCGGCTGGCCAGTCGCTGTCACCGGGAAGTGCTGGATAAACACTGTAAAGTCCCTGCCGTCCTGTTCAGCGGTGTCTCTGCCTCTCTTTTCTCTCCGACCACTCCTCGCATCCCCTGACTCATCAGTAGAAGAACTGCAAGATGGAGAAGATTTCATGGTTAAACACTGACAAACAGCTGGACTGACCTTGGAAGCAGCTGTGAGAGAGAGAATAGTTGAAGGTTGTGTGTTTTGGATGATGACACATACCGTTTCAAACTGTTGAACAGGTTGGCGGTGGCCACGATACCCTCCAGGGTCCTCATCCTGTAGTGGGCCATGTAGTGTGCCGCTGCACTTTTCTGCTCCTCTGAAAAGTTTGCACTCACCGCTGTCTCTGCAACTTTTCTGATTTCTTGGCTGGTGATGTTTGGTAATTTGTAGCTGCAATGAAGAAGAAATCTCAGATTACAATCCCACTCTCAACCCTGAATTCTTTCAGTTCTTTTTTTTTTTTACAGAAAATAGCCCTAACCCTAACCTTCTGCTCACATCGTTGAGACTGGGAAAACAGCCTCCTCCATCCAGCACATGTGCTGCATTTTACGAGGTCTCAGCATGTTCATGTTTCAATTTTTCTCCTGTTTTTATAATATTATTTGAATAATATTATAGAAAGAGTACAAAACCAGTCTACCAATTGAATCCTTGTCTACCTTCTCTGTACAGTACATATTAATATATACATGTTAGTACATGGGATTCTGCTAATACTTACTGTTCATGCAGACGTCTGAGGTCGTTGGTGGCGCTGGAAATTGGTCCGCCAGATTTGGACAGGAAAAATTTGCCCTCATCATCCACACCGTCCTGCATACATCCATGGCGGATGCCATGGTAGTATTCGTCCAGCATCTGTGGAGATAAGATATGAATGAAGTTAATACTTGAGAAATTATTGATGGAGCCTTTGGTCAAAACAGTGAAGAAATGGACCAGCGAGGCAAAGCAGGAACTGATTCTGATTCTGGTGTTACAGTTATTCATGGTGAGTTTTTTCAGCCTGTTAGAGAACTTACTGCAGCCTCCTCCTCGGTGAGGGCAAATGTCGCAATCTGCATTGTGGCCGTTTTATGTTGGCTGACCCCCACACAGACTCGTCCATCAACGCGCTTCTGGTCGAGCCACTCTGACGTCTGGAAAACAATGAAGGACACCGTGGGAATTAATGACATGAACAAAGTAACCCTGTTCTATTTGAATCTGGACATGCAATATTTTCTGCTGACTACATGCAATACTTTGTACCAACTGAGGAAACACTGAGGGGGAAAAGTACTTACTGTCAATCCCTCCACTGCTCCGGGTCTCTGGAAATGTTTTAGGATCAGGATGGCTTCGCAGTGGTAGCGGAACAGCGTCTTCTCCTCTTCTTCCACATGCTGGTGCTGCAGGAGCCTCCCGTAGATGCCCAGCATGTCCTTGTTTGACTCGCGGAGGACTCTCTGGCAGTCATGGAGAGTCACCTGGCCATGAATGAAGCGGTCGTACCTAGAATGATAAGATAAAACAAAACACCAATGAGGAGGAGAGCTAGAGATTTTTCTGTATCACATAATCCTGGCAGCCTTCCAAGTACTATCCACATGAGAGAAGTCATTAAAGGAAAGGTAGAGCAGGGAGATTAACAACTCACCTTTTTTGGCATGTGGCTTTGCTGAGGGCCTTTGCCACTGGCTTCCTCAAGGTGTTGAGCAGCTCAATGTATGCCTGACACTTCCTGTGGAAGTCCGGGTCCGCTGCAGCCAAATCCAGGCGTGTCTTGAGATACTGGACACACCGGATCATGTTCTTTATGTAGTTGATGATGGTGGATGGACTCATCTGCACTACTCTCAGCCTGTTAAGGAAGTCTTGGGTTTCCGTGCTCTTCAGGAGAAAGTCCATGCTCACCTCATTCCCGCTCGGCTGGATGTACCTGAGCATCCTGGAGACATTGTCTACCTGTGATGAAAGAGGAAGAGAAGAAGTGTGAATTGCTACAGAGCTGCAGTCTGTGTGTGTATGGGGGTGTGTGCGCGCGTCAATGAGCCTGTTGTCACACTATAGAGATGCTAATAAGTCTACAGGCTGCAAAGAGCAACACAGAGAGCAGAATACTATAGTGTAAGATGTAAATAAGAATTTGTTCTTAATGACTTGCCTGGTTAAATAAAGGTTAAATAAATAAATAAAATGTGGTTAGATCTTACCTCCTGTTGGCAGTTTGGGACTAGCAGAGAGGTAGTCAGGTACTGCTTGAACCCCGTCAAAATTGCAGCTTCACGTGGGAACTTTTCATAAAGTCCCATCTGCTGCATTTTGACCCTCAGGGTTGTCTGGTACTGGGCTGTGTCCCTGAGAAAATACAGAGAAAATTAGCTCAAAGGAACTTACAGATGTTCACAGCCAAAGATCATTGATTGAACTTGTGTGTGTTGAGTGAGGTGATGAACTTACTTTTGCCATGTTGGGTCACTTGGACCAGCATCCTCACTGGAATCAGTGCCGGGGGTCTCTTCAGCGCCTCTACGGTCTTCTTCTGTGCTGCCACTGGCCGGGATGGGGGCTTGCTCGGCAGCAGCTGAAGTTGATGGTTGCTCGTCGCTGGGTTCAATGTCTGCGTCCATGGGGGCATTGAGGACGAAGAAGTTTCTTCTACGAAGATCTTCAAGAAGAGCCAGTCTGGAAGGCCTGTGGGGGTACCGCCTGCACATCTCGGCGTAGTCCCAGGTTCTGCCTTGGCGGGTCCAATCCTTCATCGACTTCTTGGCCCTCTGCAGCTCTGCCTGCCTCTCCACAACTGTGTTGCGCTTCATGCAGACCCTGGCCAGGTGGGCAGACAGTACTTCCTGGGGTTTCTCGCACAGCAGGCAGTGGATGATGCGGCGATCCGAGCTGTGAGAGAGAAAGAGAGAAAGTAGACAGTCAGTGAAACCACCCCTGACTTATTTTAAGAAATCTTTTCAAGTGAATATCACTTACTGCACTGGCAGCCACATTTGCATGTTTCAAGCAAAATACAATTCAACTAGTGAAAACAAATTGGTACTTACTTTGCAGCCTGTCCTGCCATTGTCCTCAGAAAAGTCTTTTTCACAAAAAGAAGAAAAAAAAAAACAAAGCTCTTGGGAAGAGAGAAAGCAAGAAAATAAACCAAAAAAGAATAGAAATAGAAATAGCAGGCGAAAAAAATCCTTTTAAAAAAGCAAGAAACTTCAAAAAAGAGTTTTCTTCAGAAGTCTACAGGTTCGATGAAATTCTCTTCCAAAATGGCAAAGAGGTGGTGTGTGTGATCAGAATTGAAAACACACTGATGCAGTGGAGTTTACCTGCAGTATTTATCCTCCATGATGATGCCATAGGCCCATTAGCTTGATTGTGGCCTATCAAAGGTGGGAGGAGTTTGTGACTCATCATGTGAATGGGGCTTCCCCCACAATGTTGTCAACCTGTAAATGAGTGCTAATTAATATATTCAGAGGTGAATAGTGTAGGTGATGTTCCAAATTTAGGTGTGACCTAATTGGAGAGGGCTGGAGCCTAGGAACATTCAGTGTTAGTGCAGATATGAGGCACTGGAATTAGGGAGAGGAGACGGCAGATCCCACAAAAAGGAGATTTATTGTGGCTTGGTCATTCCCTTTAAAGTCATTAAGTGTTTCTATTCAGTGCTTCAACAGCGTCCCCCCCGTCTTCAGGAGAGTTGATATGTTTCTGTTGCTGTGTAGTTCCTCTTCCAAATCGGCCAACACTGAGGTTTCCCACGTAAAAGGGGAAATACATCTTCGGCTCTTTCTCATCCTCACGTTTGTCTCTTGGGACTGGGCTTTCTGGGTGTGTGTTCTGCAGAGTGGGTCAGGTTTGGGCAACTAATTTCATCTGAGCTGGTGTGCGACTGTTCTAACATCTTTTATGAAAACAAGGCAGGGTCAAGTGTGAATGGGGCTTCCCCCACAATTTTGTCAACCTATCACATTGTTGAAAATCCGGGTAATTTCTCCTGCATTCAGCACATAGGTTGTTTGCTCCCAGAGTCTCAACATTTTGAAACCACTCCTGTGATTGTTTTTCACATGGAGGCTGTTCTAACATCTTTTATGACAACAAGGCAGGGTCAAGTGTGAATGGGGCTTCCCCCACAATGTTGTCAACCTGTAAATGAGTGCTAATTAATATATTCAGAGGTGAATAGTGTAGGTGATGAGTGCTAAGTCTCCACTTGACTTCCAATATTGCTATCTTAATGAGGCTATCTAAAAACAGATTCCAAAGGTAAGAGGAGTGTAAAATATGCTTCATAATGTGTAGATTTCAATCTTTGTGTGAAACTGAGTACAAGTTTGTGTTGAATTTGAGCAGCTGTTCTGATATTGGTTTAGACTATTGTTGAATATTTGGGTAATTTCTCCTGCATTCAGCACTTAGGCTGTTTGCTCCCAGACTCTCAACATTTTGAAACCACTCCTGTGATAGTTTTTCCCATGGAGGCTTTTTTTCTCTGTACATCAAATTAAGGCTTAGATAGTTGAACAGTTGTGATAGTTGCACATCACAGTGTAGATAGATTACATTCTCTTCTTTCCAACAAGCTCAGGCATTCAATGCCAGCACAACCTGGCTGGTTAACAGAAGCTAACTCATTCATCTGCTCACATCATGAGGCTATCTAAAAACAGACTCCAAAGGTAAAAGGATAGTAAATTATGTTTCACAATGTGTAGATTTCAATCTTTGTGTGAAACTGAGTAAAAGTTTGTGTTGAATTTGAGCAGCTGTTCTGATATTGCTTTAGACTATATGGTGACATTGTTGAAAATCCGGGTAATTTCTCCTGCATTCAGCACATAGGTTGTTTGCTCCCAGAGTCTCAACATTTTGAAACCACTCCTGTGATTGTTTTTCACATGGAGGCTGTTCTAACATCTTTTATGACAACAAGGCAGGGTCAAGTGTGAATGGGGCTTCCCCCACAATGTTGTCAACCTGTAAATGAGTGCTAATTAATATATTCAGAGGTGAATAGTGTAGGTGATGAGTGCTAAGTCTCCACTTGACTTCCAATATTGCTATCTTAATGAGGCTATCTAAAAACAGATTCCAAAGGTAAGAGGAGTGTAAGGGAGAGGAGGCCTCGGCCTTGGAGAGAGCAAACCATCCTGGTACAAGGCAACTCCATCTCAGCGACGAGGTCTTGTGGTCGAGGAGGTGCGCCGGCAAGAACAGGCAGCGAGGTGCGCAAAGGCCATTTCTCAAGCAAAGCAAGGGCAGTGGATGAGATGGGAGGGAGTTGAGAAGAGAAAGTTCTCTTGGAAGGAGTTGTGGGACATGGAAGCATTTCGAACCAGCTTCATTATACGAGCCACGTACGATGTCCTGCCATCTCCCAAGAACCTCAGCCAATGGTACGGCGAAGACCCTACGTGCCCCCTCTGTCCATCTCCAGCAAACCTGAAGCACATTCTTGTCGGCTGCAAGACAAGCCTTACACAAGGCCGTTACACCTGGCGGCACAACCAGGTACTGAAGTGCCTAGCAGCTACGCTGGAGAGCAGACGGACAACCATCAACGCCCTGCCTCCTCTGTCATCCCATCCTGCATCTGCAAGAGAGTTTGTCCGTGAAGGTGCGAAGCAGCCCAAGGCCTGTACCCCACATCCAGAGGCCGGGCAGTTGGGAGCGGCACGGGACTGGAAGTTACTGGCGGACCTGGAACAGAGGCTCTGCTTCCCATCTGAGATCGCCACGAGCAACCTCAGACCGGACCTCTTGCTTTGGTCCAGCTCACTTCGCACTGTCTACATCATAGAGCTTACAGTGCCCTGGGAGGACGCTGTGGGCGAGGCCTACGAACGTAAGAGGCTTAAGTAGGCTGAGCTGGCAGCCGACGCTGAACAACATGGCTGGAAAGCTATGGTTCGCCCAGTGGAAGTTGGATGCAGAGGCTTCGTAGGCATGTCAACTACCAGGCTGCTTAAGGACATGGGAATCCGAGGCCAGGGCCAACGTCAAGCCATCAAAGCCCTCCCCGGTGCTGCTGAAAGGGCGAGCCAGTGGCTCTGGATTAAGAGGAGAGACAACACCTGGGCTCCGAAATAACATCAAGAACGAGATGATGTCAAGGGGGGTGAGCCTGGGATGCCAGGCCTCATCGCTGAACCCTCTGGAGGTGTAGTGGGCTCATCAGTGAAACGCTGAGGAAGGAGGGCGCCCACTTGAAAACCCTTAGGTGTCATCGTCGTTCCCACTCACATCAGCAAGGTCTCAAGTTATGTGCAAACAAGGGATTGTATCACCTAGTCCTAAATAGAACTGCATCCTGGAGACACTGTCCACCTGTGATGAAAGATAAAGAGAAGTAGTATGAATTTATTGATGCAGTGAAAGAAAAGGAGAGGCCTGCAGGGCCCCTCACTGGCAACTCTGGCACACACACACACACACACACACACACACACACACACATCTTAATGGGCCTGCATTCAAACTTTACCTGCTGCTATGTTGGTCAGTCATCCAGCCACTCGAGTTCCAGCCCTTCTCCTCGGAAAGACTTCCTGTTCACTCCGTAGTTGAACCGGACCTCTTCGCTGATGGAAATGTCTTTGGAGGCCTGGAACAGGATGACATCCCTCACTCCTTCCGGGAAGTTCATCTTGCAGTAGCGTGGCGTGACATTGCTGTTCTTCCGCGAATGGTTGATCATTCTGCCAAGGGTTTCTTCAGATGGGTGACACTCGCAAGGAAACGTCTGGGCGTCGATGCAAAGGTCGCGACCATCATGAGTCTTGAAAAAAAAAAGGTAGCCCATCTCATCCTGCATGGACTCCATCATCTTCCTGCCCTCTGCTGCTGTGATTACCTTGCCATGATAATCACAGATGATGGAGCCCTTGGCAAAGGATTTGGTGGCAACAACTCCTGTGGTCAAAAGAAGGTGACATTAGTGTGTGAATATGTGAATTTACAGAGAAAACAGGAGAGCAAAGGAAAACAAGTGAACAATTCATGTACTAACATAATATACAAGTATGCTGGAAATGGCAAGAATACATTTGTTAAACCTAATAGCTTGCTTGTTGGATTAATGCTCTCCTGCTCACAAGACATTTTTACATACCTTTCCCTTTGTCGCCACCAAAATCCTTGATGGCCAGGCCTGTCCACCTCTGCCTTGTGACCCTCCTAATGATGCGTGGATCACTCTCAACCTGCACCCTCTTGGCTGGTTTCCACTTTGCCACAATGTCCTCAGGACGGGGATGGTTGGCAGTCCACCCCTCATCCCTGATGACCTTTGTGACCTTCTGGACAGTTGGGGGGTGTCTTGTACATTGGGCTGTCAAAGAGAGAAAATTTAAATTTAAATTCTTGTCCACACTTGTGAATTCTACGTTACTTTTGTTTATAGAAATGTTGTTAATCATTTAATTTAATCATTGCATAATAAAGTATTTACACTTACACAAGAGGTATTCCTCCCGCTTGCCATACTGCACAGCCCTCCACCTGTCATAAAACACTCTGTCAGTCGGAAACCCAGCGTCGGTCCGTTGCTTCTTAGTGGGCGGCTGGCCAGTCGCTGTCACCGGGAAGTGCTGGATAAACGCTGTAAAGTCCCTGCCGTCCTGTTCAGCGGTGTCTCTGCCTCTCTTTTCTCTCCGACCACTCCTCGCATCCCCTGACTCATCAGTAGAAGAACTGCAAGATGGAGAAGATTTCATGGTTAAACACTGACAAACAGCTGGACTGACCTTGGAAGCAGCTGTGAGAGAGAGAATAGTTGAAGGTTGTGTGTTTTGGATGATGACACATACCGTTTCAAACTGTTGAACAGGTTGGCGGTGGCCACGATACCCTCCAGGGTCCTCATCCTGTAGTGGGCCATGTAGTGTGCCGCTGCACTTTTCTGCTCCTCTGAAAAGTTTGCACTCACCGCTGTCTCTGCAACTTTTCTGATTTCTTGGCTGGTGATGTTTGGTAATTTGTAGCTGCAATGAAGAAGAAATCTCAGATTACAATCCCACTCTCAACCCTGAATTCTTTCAGTTCTTTTTTTTTTTTACAGAAAATAGCCCTAACCCTTACCTTCTGCTCACATCGTTGAGACTGGGAAAACAGCCTCCTCCATCCAGCACATGTGCTGCATTTTACGAGGTCTCAGCATGTTCATGTTTCAATTTTTCTCCTGTTTTTATAATATTATTTGAATAATATTATAGAAAGAGTACAAAACCAGTCTACCAATTGAATCCTTGTCTACCTTCTCTGTACAGTACATATTAATATATACATGTTAGTACATGGGATTCTGCTAATACTTACTGTTCATGCAGACGTCTGAGGTCGTTGGTGGCGCTGGAAATTGGTCCGCCGGATTTGGACAGGAAAAATTTGCCCTCATCATCCACACCGTCCTGCATACATCCATGGCGGATGCCATGGTAGTATTCGTCCAGCATCTGTGGAGATAAGATATGAATGAAGTTAATACTTGAGAAATTATTGATGGAGCCTTTGGTCAAAACAGTGAAGAAATGGACCAGCGAGGCAAAGCAGGAACTGATTCTGATTCTGGTGTTACAGTTATTCATGGTGAGTTTTTTCAGCCTGTTAGAGAACTTACTGCAGCCTCCTCCTCGGTGAGGGCAAATGTCGCAATCTGCATTGTGGCCGTTTTATGTTGGCTGACCCCCACACAGACTCGTCCATCAACGCGCTTCTGGTCGAGCCACTCTGACGTCTGGAAAACAATGAAGGACACCGTGGGAATTAATGACATGAACAAAGTAACCCTGTTCTATTTGAATCTGGACATGCAATATTTTCTGCTGACTACATGCAATACTTTGTACCAACTGAGGAAACACTGAGGGGGAAAAGTACTTACTGTCAATCCCTCCACTGCTCCGGGTCTCTGGAAATGTTTTAGGATCAGGATGGCTTCGCAGTGGTAGCGGAACAGCGTCTTCTCCTCTTCTTCCACATGCTGGTGCTGCAGGAGCCTCCCGTAGATGCCCAGCATGTCCTTGTTTGACTCGCGGAGGACTCTCTGGCAGTCATGGAGAGTCACCTGGCCATGAATGAAGCGGTCGTACCTAGAATGATAAGATAAAACAAAACACCAATGAGGAGGAGAGCTAGAGATTTTTCTGTATCACATAATCCTGGCAGCCTTCCAAGTACTATCCACATGAGAGAAGTCATTAAAGGAAAGGTAGAGCAGGGAGATTAACAACTCACCTTTTTTGGCATGTGGCTTTGCTGAGGGCCTTTGCCACTGGCTTCCTCAAGGTGTTGAGCAGCTCAATGTATGCCTGACACTTCCTGTGGAAGTCCGGGTCCGCTGCAGCCAAATCCAGGCGTGTCTTGAGATACTGGACACACCGGATCATGTTCTTTATGTAGTTGATGATGGTGGATGGACTCATCTGCACTACTCTCAGCCTGTTAAGGAAGTCTTGGGTTTCCGTGCTCTTCAGGAGAAAGTCCATGCTCACCTCATTCCCGCTCGGCTGGATGTACCTGAGCATCCTGGAGACATTGTCTACCTGTGATGAAAGAGGAAGAGAAGAAGTGTGAATTGCTACAGAGCTGCAGTCTGTGTGTGTATGGGGGTGTGTGCGCGCGTCAATGAGCCTGTTGTCACACTATAGAGATGCTAATAAGTCTACAGGCTGCAAAGAGCAACACAGAGAGCAGAATACTATAGTGTAAGATGTAAATAAGAATTTGTTCTTAATGACTTGCCTGGTTAAATAAAGGTTAAATAAATAAATAAAATGTGGTTAGATCTTACCTCCTGTTGGCAGTTTGGGACTAGCAGAGAGGTAGTCAGGTACTGCTTGAACCCCGTCAAAATTGCAGCTTCACGTGGGAACTTTTCATAAAGTCCCATCTGCTGCATTTTGACCCTCAGGGTTGTCTGGTACTGGGCTGTGTCCCTGAGAAAATACAGAGAAAATTAGCTCAAAGGAACTTACAGATGTTCACAGCCAAAGATCATTGATTGAACTTGTGTGTGTTGAGTGAGGTGATGAACTTACTTTTGCCATGTTGGGTCACTTGGACCAGCATCCTCACTGGAATCAGTGCCGGGGGTCTCTTCAGCGCCTCTACGGTCTTCTTCTGTGCTGCCACTGGCCGGGATGGGGGCTTGCTCGGCAGCAGCTGAAGTTGATGGTTGCTCGTCGCTGGGTTCAATGTCTGCGTCCATGGGGGCATTGAGGACGAAGAAGTTTCTTCTACGAAGATCTTCAAGAAGAGCCAGTCTGGAAGGCCTGTGGGGGTACCGCCTGCACATCTCGGCGTAGTCCCAGGTTCTGCCTTGGCGGGTCCAATCCTTCATCGACTTCTTGGCCCTCTGCAGCTCTGCCTGCCTCTCCACAACTGTGTTGCGCTTCATGCAGACCCTGGCCAGGTGGGCAGACAGTACTTCCTGGGGTTTCTCGCACAGCAGGCAGTGGATGATGCGGCGATCCGAGCTGTGAGAGAGAAAGAGAGAAAGTAGACAGTCAGTGAAACCACCCCTGACTTATTTTAAGACATCTTTTCAAGTGAATATCACTTACTGCACTGGCAGCCACATTTGCATGTTTCAAGCAAAATACAATTCAACTAGTGAAAACAAATTGGTACTTACTTTGCAGCCTGTCCTGCCATTGTCCTCAGAAAAGTCTTTTTCACAAAAAGAAGAAAAAAAAAACAAAGCTCTTGGGAAGAGAGAAAGCAAGAAAATAAACCAAAAAAGAATAGAAATAGAAATAGCAGGCGAAAAAAATCCTTTTAAAAAAGCAAGAAACTTCAAAAAAGAGTTTTCTTCAGAAGTCTACAGGTTCGATGAAATTCTCTTCCAAAATGGCAAAGAGGTGGTGTGTGTGATCAGAATTGAAAACACACTGATGCAGTGGAGTTTACCTGCAGTATTTATCCTCCATGATGATGCCATAGGCCCATTAGCTTGATTGTGGCCTATCAAAGGTGGGAGGAGTTTGTGACTCATCATGTGAATGGGGCTTCCCCCACAATGTTGTCAACCTGTAAATGAGTGCTAATTAATATATTCAGAGGTGAATAGTGTAGGTGATGTTCCAAATTTAGGTGTGACCTAATTGGAGAGGGCTGGAGCCTAGGAACATTCAGTGTTCGATATGAGGCACTGGAATTAGGGAGAGGAGACGGCAGATCCCACAAAAAGGAGATTTATTGTGGCTTGGTCATTCCCTTTAAAGTCATTAAGTGTTTCTATTCAGTGCTTCAACAGCGTCCCCCCCGTCTTCAGGAGAGTTGATATGTTTCTGTTGCTGTGTAGTTCCTCTTCCAAATCGGCCAACACTGAGGTTTCCCACGTAAAAGGGGAAATACATCTTCGGCTCTTTCTCATCCTCACGTTTGTCTCTTGGGACTGGGCTTTCTGGGTGTGTGTTCTGCAGAGTGGGTCAGGTTTGGGCAACTAATTTCATCTGAGCTGGTGTGCGACTGTTCTAACATCTTTTATGAAAACAAGGCAGGGTCAAGTGTGAATGGGGCTTCCCCCACAATTTTGTCAACCTATCACATTGTTGAAAATCCGGGTAATTTCTCCTGCATTCAGCACATAGGTTGTTTGCTCCCAGAGTCTCAACATTTTGAAACCACTCCTGTGATTGTTTTTCACATGGAGGCTGTTCTAACATCTTTTATGACAACAAGGCAGGGTCAAGTGTGAATGGGGCTTCCCCCACAATGTTGTCAACCTGTAAATGAGTGCTAATTAATATATTCAGAGGTGAATAGTGTAGGTGATGAGTGCTAAGTCTCCACTTGACTTCCAATATTGCTATCTTAATGAGGCTATCTAAAAACAGATTCCAAAGGTAAGAGGAGTGTAAAATATGCTTCATAATGTGTAGATTTCAATCTTTGTGTGAAACTGAGTACAAGTTTGTGTTGAATTTGAGCAGCTGTTCTGATATTGGTTTAGACTATTGTTGAATATTTGGGTAATTTCTCCTGCATTCAGCACTTAGGCTGTTTGCTCCCAGACTCTCAACATTTTGAAACCACTCCTGTGATAGTTTTTCCCATGGAGGCTTTTTTTCTCTGTACATCAAATTAAGGCTTAGATAGTTGAACAGTTGTGATAGTTGCACATCACAGTGTAGATAGATTACATTCTCTTCTTTCCAACAAGCTCAGGCATTCAATGCCAGCACAACCTGGCTGGTTAACAGAAGCTAACTCATTCATCTGCTCACATCATGAGGCTATCTAAAAACAGACTCCAAAGGTAAAAGGATAGTAAATTATGTTTCACAATGTGTAGATTTCAATCTTTGTGTGAAACTGAGTAAAAGTTTGTGTTGAATTTGAGCAGCTGTTCTGATATTGCTTTAGACTATATGGTGACATTGTTGAAAATCCGGGTAATTTCTCCTGCATTCAGCACATAGGTTGTTTGCTCCCAGAGTCTCAACATTTTGAAACCACTCCTGTGATTGTTTTTCACATGGAGGCTGTTCTAACATCTTTTATGACAACAAGGCAGGGTCAAGTGTGAATGGGGCTTCCCCCACAATGTTGTCAACCTGTAAATAAGTGCTAATTAATATATTCAGAGGTGAATAGTGTAGGTGATGAGTGCTAAGTCTCCACTTGACTTCCAATATTGCTATCTTAATGAGGCTATCTAAAAACAGATTCCAAAGGTAAGAGGAGTGTAAAATATGCTTCATAATGTGTAGATTTCAATCTTTGTGTGAAACTGAGTACAAGTTTGTGTTGAATTTGAGCAGCTGTTCTGATATTGCTTTAGACTATTGTTGAATATTCGGGTAATTTCTCCTGCATTCAGCACTTAGGCTGTTTGCTCCCAGACTCTCAACATTTTGAAACCACTCCTGTGATAGTTTTTCCCATGGAGGCTTTTTTTCTCTGTACATCAAATTAAGGCTTAGATAGTTGAACAGTTGTGATAGTTGCACATCACAGTGTAGATAGATTACATTCTCTTCTTTCCAACAAGCTCAGGCATTCAATGCCAGCACAACCTGGCTGGTTAACAGAAGCTAACTCATTCATCTGCTCACATCATGAGGCTATCTAAAAACAGACTCCAAAGGTAAAAGGATAGTAAATTATGTTTCACAATGTGTAGATTTCAATCTTTGTGTGAAACTGAGTAAAAGTTTGTGTTGAATTTGAGCAGCTGTTCTGATATTGCTTTAGACTATATGGTGACATTGTTGAAAATCCGGGTAATTTCTCCTGCATTCAGCACATAGGTTGTTTGCTCCCAGAGTCTCAACATTTTGAAACCACTCCTGTGATTGTTTTTCACATGGAGGCTGTTCTAACATCTTTTATGACAACAAGGCAGGGTCAAGTGTGAATGGGGCTTCCCCCACAATGTTGTCAACCTGTAAATGAGTGCTAATTAATATATTCAGAGGTGAATAGTGTAGGTGATGAGTGCTAAGTCTCCACTTGACTTCCAATATTGCTATCTTAATGAGGCTATCTAAAAACAGATTCCAAAGGTAAGAGGAGTGTAAGGGAGAGGAGGCCTCGGCCTTGGAGAGAGCAAACCATCCTGGTACAAGGCAACTCCATCTCAGCGACGAGGTCTTGTGGTCGAGGAGGTGCGCCGGCAAGAACAGGCAGCGAGGTGCGCAAAGGCCATTTCTCAAGCAAAGCAAGGGCAGTGGATGAGATGGGAGGGAGTTGAGAAGAGAAAGTTCTCTTGGAAGGAGTTGTGGGACATGGAAGCATTTCGAACCAGCTTCATTATACGAGCCACGTACGATGTCCTGCCATCTCCCAAGAACCTCAGCCAATGGTACGGCGAAGACCCTACGTGCCCCCTCTGTCCATCTCCAGCAAACCTGAAGCACATTCTTGTCGGCTGCAAGACAAGCCTTACACAAGGCCGTTACACCTGGCGGCACAACCAGGTACTGAAGTGCCTAGCAGCTACGCTGGAGAGCAGACGGACAACCATCAACGCCCTGCCTCCTCTGTCATCCCATCCTGCATCTGCAAGAGAGTTTGTCCGTGAAGGTGCGAAGCAGCCCAAGGCCTGTACCCCACATCCAGAGGCCGGGCAGTTGGGAGCGGCACGGGACTGGAAGTTACTGGCGGACCTGGAACAGAGGCTCTGCTTCCCATCTGAGATCGCCACGAGCAACCTCAGACCGGACCTCTTGCTTTGGTCCAGCTCACTTCGCACTGTCTACATCATAGAGCTTACAGTGCCCTGGGAGGACGCTGTGGGCGAGGCCTACGAACGTAAGAGGCTTAAGTAGGCTGAGCTGGCAGCCGACGCTGAACAACATGGCTGGAAAGCTATGGTTCGCCCAGTGGAAGTTGGATGCAGAGGCTTCGTAGGCATGTCAACTACCAGGCTGCTTAAGGACATGGGAATCCGAGGCCAGGGCCAACGTCAAGCCATCAAAGCCCTCCCCGGTGCTGCTGAAAGGGCGAGCCAGTGGCTCTGGATTAAGAGGAGAGACAACACCTGGGCTCCGAAATAACATCAAGAACGAGATGATGTCAAGGGGGGTGAGCCTGGGATGCCAGGCCTCATCGCTGAACCCTCTGGAGGTGTAGTGGGCTCATCAGTGAAACGCTGAGGAAGGAGGGCGCCCACTTGAAAACCCTTAGGTGTCATCGTCGTTCCCACTCACATCAGCAAGGTCTCAAGTTATGTGCAAACAAGGGATTGTATCACCTAGTCCTAAATAGAACTGCATCCTGGAGACACTGTCCACCTGTGATGAAAGATAAAGAGAAGTAGTATGAATTTATTGATGCAGTGAAAGAAAAGGAGAGGCCTGCAGGGCCCCTCACTGGCAACTCTGGCACACACACACACACACACACACACACACACACATCTTAATGGGCCTGCATTCAAACTTTACCTGCTGCTATGTTGGTCAGTCATCCAGCCACTCGAGTTCCAGCCCTTCTCCTCGGAAAGACTTCCTGTTCACTCCGTAGTTGAACCGGACCTCTTCGCTGATGGAAATGTCTTTGGAGGCCTGGAACAGGATGACATCCCTCACTCCTTCCGGGAAGTTCATCTTGCAGTAGCGTGGCGTGACATTGCTGTTCTTCCGCGAATGGTTGATCATTCTGCCAAGGGTTTCTTCAGATGGGTGACACTCGCAAGGAAACGTCTGGGCGTCGATGCAAAGGTCGCGACCATCATGAGTCTTGAAAAAAAAAAGGTAGCCCATCTCATCCTGCATGGACTCCATCATCTTCCTGCCCTCTGCTGCTGTGATTACCTTGCCATGATAATCACAGATGATGGAGCCCTTGGCAAAGGATTTGGTGGCAACAACTCCTGTGGTCAAAAGAAGGTGACATTAGTGTGTGAATATGTGAATTTACAGAGAAAACAGGAGAGCAAAGGAAAACAAGTGAACAATTCATGTACTAACATAATATACAAGTATGCTGGAAATGGCAAGAATACATTTGTTAAACCTAATAGCTTGCTTGTTGGATTAATGCTCTCCTGCTCACAAGACATTTTTACATACCTTTCCCTTTGTCGCCACCAAAATCCTTGATGGCCAGGCCTGTCCACCTCTGCCTTGTGACCCTCCTAATGATGCGTGGATCACTCTCAACCTGCACCCTCTTGGCTGGTTTCCACTTTGCCACAATGTCCTCAGGACGGGGATGGTTGGCAGTCCACCCCTCATCCCTGATGACCTTTGTGACCTTCTGGACAGTTGGGGGGTGTCTTGTACATTGGGCTGTCAAAGAGAGAAAATTTAAATTTAAATTCTTGTCCACACTTGTGAATTCTACGTTACTTTTGTTTATAGAAATGTTGTTAATCATTTAATTTAATCATTGCATAATAAAGTATTTACACTTACACAAGAGGTATTCCTCCCGCTTGCCATACTGCACAGCCCTCCACCTGTCATAAAACACTCTGTCAGTCGGAAACCCAGCGTCGGTCCGTTGCTTCTTAGTGGGCGGCTGGCCAGTCGCTGTCACCGGGAAGTGCTGGATAAACACTGTAAAGTCCCTGCCGTCCTGTTCAGCGGTGTCTCTGCCTCTCTTTTCTCTCCGACCACTCCTCGCATCCCCTGACTCATCAGTAGAAGAACTGCAAGATGGAGAAGATTTCATGGTTAAACACTGACAAACAGCTGGACTGACCTTGGAAGCAGCTGTGAGAGAGAGAATAGTTGAAGGTTGTGTGTTTTGGATGATGACACATACCGTTTCAAACTGTTGAACAGGTTGGCGGTGGCCACGATACCCTCCAGGGTCCTCATCCTGTAGTGGGCCATGTAGTGTGCCGCTGCACTTTTCTGCTCCTCTGAAAAGTTTGCACTCACCGCTGTCTCTGCAACTTTTCTGATTTCTTGGCTGGTGATGTTTGGTAATTTGTAGCTGCAATGAAGAAGAAATCTCAGATTACAATCCCACTCTCAACCCTGAATTCTTTCAGTTCTTTTTTTTTTTTACAGAAAATAGCCCTAACCCTAACCTTCTGCTCACATCGTTGAGACTGGGAAAACAGCCTCCTCCATCCAGCACATGTGCTGCATTTTACGAGGTCTCAGCATGTTCATGTTTCAATTTTTCTCCTGTTTTTATAATATTATTTGAATAATATTATAGAAAGAGTACAAAACCAGTCTACCAATTGAATCCTTGTCTACCTTCTCTGTACAGTACATATTAATATATACATGTTAGTACATGGGATTCTGCTAATACTTACTGTTCATGCAGACGTCTGAGGTCGTTGGTGGCGCTGGAAATTGGTCCGCCGGATTTGGACAGGAAAAATTTGCCCTCATCATCCACACCGTCCTGCATACATCCATGGCGGATGCCATGGTAGTATTCGTCCAGCATCTGTGGAGATAAGATATGAATGAAGTTAATACTTGAGAAATTATTGATGGAGCCTTTGGTCAAAACAGTGAAGAAATGGACCAGCGAGGCAAAGCAGGAACTGATTCTGATTCTGGTGTTACAGTTATTCATGGTGAGTTTTTTCAGCCTGTTAGAGAACTTACTGCAGCCTCCTCCTCGGTGAGGGCAAATGTCGCAATCTGCATTGTGGCCGTTTTATGTTGGCTGACCCCCACACAGACTCGTCCATCAACGCGCTTCTGGTCGAGCCACTCTGACGTCTGGAAAACAATGAAGGACACCGTGGGAATTAATGACATGAACAAAGTAACCCTGTTCTATTTGAATCTGGACATGCAATATTTTCTGCTGACTACATGCAATACTTTGTACCAACTGAGGAAACACTGAGGGGGAAAAGTACTTACTGTCAATCCCTCCACTGCTCCGGGTCTCTGGAAATGTTTTAGGATCAGGATGGCTTCGCAGTGGTAGCGGAACAGCGTCTTCTCCTCTTCTTCCACATGCTGGTGCTGCAGGAGCCTCCCGTAGATGCCCAGCATGTCCTTGTTTGACTCGCGGAGGACTCTCTGGCAGTCATGGAGAGTCACCTGGCCATGAATGAAGCGGTCGTACCTAGAATGATAAGATAAAACAAAACACCAATGAGGAGGAGAGCTAGAGATTTTTCTGTATCACATAATCCTGGCAGCCTTCCAAGTACTATCCACATGAGAGAAGTCATTAAAGGAAAGGTAGAGCAGGGAGATTAACAACTCACCTTTTTTGGCATGTGGCTTTGCTGAGGGCCTTTGCCACTGGCTTCCTCAAGGTGTTGAGCAGCTCAATGTATGCCTGACACTTCCTGTGGAAGTCCGGGTCCGCTGCAGCCAAATCCAGGCGTGTCTTGAGATACTGGACACACCGGATCATGTTCTTTATGTAGTTGATGATGGTGGATGGACTCATCTGCACTACTCTCAGCCTGTTAAGGAAGTCTTGGGTTTCCGTGCTCTTCAGGAGAAAGTCCATGCTCACCTCATTCCCGCTCGGCTGGATGTACCTGAGCATCCTGGAGACATTGTCTACCTGTGATGAAAGAGGAAGAGAAGAAGTGTGAATTGCTACAGAGCTGCAGTCTGTGTGTGTATGGGGGTGTGTGCGCGCGTCAATGAGCCTGTTGTCACACTATAGAGATGCTAATAAGTCTACAGGCTGCAAAGAGCAACACAGAGAGCAGAATACTATAGTGTAAGATGTAAATAAGAATTTGTTCTTAATGACTTGCCTGGTTAAATAAAGGTTAAATAAATAAATAAAATGTGGTTAGATCTTACCTCCTGTTGGCAGTTTGGGACTAGCAGAGAGGTAGTCAGGTACTGCTTGAACCCCGTCAAAATTGCAGCTTCACGTGGGAACTTTTCAAGTCCCATCTGCTGCATTTTGACCCTCAGGGTTGTCTGGTACTGGGCTGTGTCCCTGAGAAAATACAGAGAAAATTAGCTCAAAGGAACTTACAGATGTTCACAGCCAAAGATCATTGATTGAACTTGTGTGTGTTGAGTGAGGTGATGAACTTACTTTTGCCATGTTGGGTCACTTGGACCAGCATCCTCACTGGAATCAGTGCCGGGGGTCTCTTCAGCGCCTCTACGGTCTTCTTCTGTGCTGCCACTGGCCGGGATGGGGGCTTGCTCGGCAGCAGCTGAAGTTGACGGTTGCTCGTCGCTGGGTTCAATGTCTGCGTCCATGGGGGCATTGAGGACGAAGAAGTTTCTTCTACGAAGATCTTCAAGAAGAGCCAGTCTGGAAGGCCTGTGGGGGTACCGCCTGCACATCTCGGCGTAGTCCCAGGTTCTGCCTTGGCGGGTCCAATCCTTCATCGACTTCTTGGCCCTCTGCAGCTCTGCCTGCCTCTCCACAACTGTGTTGCGCTTCATGCAGACCCTGGCCAGGTGGGCAGACAGTACTTCCTGGGGTTTCTCGCACAGCAGGCAGTGGATGATGCGGCGATCCGAGCTGTGAGAGAGAAAGAGAGAAAGTAGACAGTCAGTGAAACCACCCCTGACTTATTTTAAGAAATCTTTTCAAGTGAATATCACTTACTGCACTGGCAGCCACATTTGCATGTTTCAAGCAAAATACAATTCAACTAGTGAAAACAAATTGGTACTTACTTTGCAGCCTGTCCTGCCATTGTCCTCAGAAAAGTCTTTTTCACAAAAAGAAGAAAAAAAAAACAAAGCTCTTGGGAAGAGAGAAAGCAAGAAAATAAACCAAAAAAGAATAGAAATAGAAATAGCAGGCGAAAAAAATCCTTTTAAAAAAGCAAGAAACTTCAAAAAAGAGTTTTCTTCAGAAGTCTACAGGTTCGATGAAATTCTCTTCCAAAATGGCAAAGAGGTGGTGTGTGTGATCAGAATTGAAAACACACTGATGCAGTGGAGTTTACCTGCAGTATTTATCCTCCATGATGATGCCATAGGCCCATTAGCTTGATTGTGGCCTATCAAAGGTGGGAGGAGTTTGTGACTCATCATGTGAATGGGGCTTCCCCCACAATGTTGTCAACCTGTAAATGAGTGCTAATTAATATATTCAGAGGTGAATAGTGTAGGTGATGTTCCAAATTTAGGTGTGACCTAATTGGAGAGGGCTGGAGCCTAGGAACATTCAGTGTTAGTGCAGATATGAGGCACTGGAATTAGGGAGAGGAGACGGCAGATCCCACAAAAAGGAGATTTATTGTGGCTTGGTCATTCCCTTTAAAGTCATTAAGTGTTTCTATTCAGTGCTTCAACAGCGTCCCCCCCGTCTTCAGGAGAGTTGATATGTTTCTGTTGCTGTGTAGTTCCTCTTCCAAATCGGCCAACACTGAGGTTTCCCACGTAAAAGGGGAAATACATCTTCGGCTCTTTCTCATCCTCACGTTTGTCTCTTGGGACTGGGCTTTCTGGGTGTGTGTTCTGCAGAGTGGGTCAGGTTTGGGCAACTAATTTCATCTGAGCTGGTGTGCGACTGTTCTAACATCTTTTATGAAAACAAGGCAGGGTCAAGTGTGAATGGGGCTTCCCCCACAATTTTGTCAACCTATCACATTGTTGAAAATCCGGGTAATTTCTCCTGCATTCAGCACATAGGTTGTTTGCTCCCAGAGTCTCAACATTTTGAAACCACTCCTGTGATTGTTTTTCACATGGAGGCTGTTCTAACATCTTTTATGACAACAAGGCAGGGTCAAGTGTGAATGGGGCTTCCCCCACAATGTTGTCAACCTGTAAATGAGTGCTAATTAATATATTCAGAGGTGAATAGTGTAGGTGATGAGTGCTAAGTCTCCACTTGACTTCCAATATTGCTATCTTAATGAGGCTATCTAAAAACAGATTCCAAAGGTAAGAGGAGTGTAAAATATGCTTCATAATGTGTAGATTTCAATCTTTGTGTGAAACTGAGTACAAGTTTGTGTTGAATTTGAGCAGCTGTTCTGATATTGGTTTAGACTATTGTTGAATATTTGGGTAATTTCTCCTGCATTCAGCACTTAGGCTGTTTGCTCCCAGACTCTCAACATTTTGAAACCACTCCTGTGATAGTTTTTCCCATGGAGGCTTTTTTTCTCTGTACATCAAATTAAGGCTTAGATAGTTGAACAGTTGTGATAGTTGCACATCACAGTGTAGATAGATTACATTCTCTTCTTTCCAACAAGCTCAGGCATTCAATGCCAGCACAACCTGGCTGGTTAACAGAAGCTAACTCATTCATCTGCTCACATCATGAGGCTATCTAAAAACAGACTCCAAAGGTAAAAGGATAGTAAATTATGTTTCACAATGTGTAGATTTCAATCTTTGTGTGAAACTGAGTAAAAGTTTGTGTTGAATTTGAGCAGCTGTTCTGATATTGCTTTAGACTATATGGTGACATTGTTGAAAATCCGGGTAATTTCTCCTGCATTCAGCACATAGGTTGTTTGCTCCCAGAGTCTCAACATTTTGAAACCACTCCTGTGATTGTTTTTCACATGGAGGCTGTTCTAACATCTTTTATGACAACAAGGCAGGGTCAAGTGTGAATGGGGCTTCCCCCACAATGTTGTCAACCTGTAAATGAGTGCTAATTAATATATTCAGAGGTGAATAGTGTAGGTGATGAGTGCTAAGTCTCCACTTGACTTCCAATATTGCTATCTTAATGAGGCTATCTAAAAACAGATTCCAAAGGTAAGAGGAGTGTAAAATATGCTTCATAATGTGTAGATTTCAATCTTTGTGTGAAACTGAGTACAAGTTTGTGTTGAATTTGAGCAGCTGTTCTGATATTGGTTTAGACTATTGTTGAATATTTGGGTAATTTCTCCTGCATTCAGCACTTAGGCTGTTTGCTCCCAGACTCTCAACATTTTGAAACCACTCCTGTGATAGTTTTTCCCATGGAGGCTTTTTTTCTCTGTACATCAAATTAAGGCTTAGATAGTTGAACAGTTGTGATAGTTGCACATCACAGTGTAGATAGATTACATTCTCTTCTTTCCAACAAGCTCAGGCATTCAATGCCAGCACAACCTGGCTGGTTAACAGAAGCTAACTCATTCATCTGCTCACATCATGAGGCTATCTAAAAACAGACTCCAAAGGTAAAAGGATAGTAAATTATGTTTCACAATGTGTAGATTTCAATCTTTGTGTGAAACTGAGTAAAAGTTTGTGTTGAATTTGAGCAGCTGTTCTGATATTGCTTTAGACTATATGGTGACATTGTTGAAAATCCGGGTAATTTCTCCTGCATTCAGCACATAGGTTGTTTGCTCCCAGAGTCTCAACATTTTGAAACCACTCCTGTGATTGTTTTTCACATGGAGGCTGTTCTAACATCTTTTATGACAACAAGGCAGGGTCAAGTGTGAATGGGGCTTCCCCCACAATGTTGTCAACCTGTAAATGAGTGCTAATTAATATATTCAGAGGTGAATAGTGTAGGTGATGAGTGCTAAGTCTCCACTTGACTTCCAATATTGCTATCTTAATGAGGCTATCTAAAAACAGATTCCAAAGGTAAGAGGAGTGTAAAATATGCTTCATAATGTGTAGATTTCAATCTTTGTGTGAAACTGAGTACAAGTTTGTGTTGAATTTGAGCAGCTGTTCTGATATTGGTTTAGACTATTGTTGAATATTCGGGTAATTTCTCCTGCATTCAGCACTTAGGCTGTTTGCTCCCAGACTCTCAACATTTTGAAACCACTCCTGTGATAGTTTTTCCCATGGAGGCTTTTTTTCTCTGTACATCAAATTAAGGCTTAGATAGTTGAACAGTTGTGATAGTTGCACATCACAGTGTAGATAGATTACATTCTCTTCTTTCCAACAAGCTCAGGCATTCAATGCCAGCACAACCTGGCTGGTTAACAGAAGCTAACTCATTCATCTGCTCACATCATGAGGCTATCTAAAAACAGACTCCAAAGGTAAAAGGAGAGTAAATTATGTTTCACAATGTGTAGATTTCAATCTTTGTGTGAAACTGAGTAAAAGTTTGTGTTGAATTTGAGCAGCTGTTCTGATATTGCTTTAGACTATATGGTGACATTGTTGAAAATCCGGGTAATTTCTCCTGCATTCAGCACATAGGTTGTTTGCTCCCAGAGTCTCAACATTTTGAAACCACTCCTGTGATTGTTTTTCACATGGAGGCTGTTCTAACATCTTTTATGACAACAAGGCAGGGTCAAGTGTGAATGGGGCTTCCCCCACAATGTTGTCAACCTGTAAATGAGTGCTAATTAATATATTCAGAGGTGAATAGTGTAGGTGATGAGTGCTAAGTCTCCACTTGACTTCCAATATTGCTATCTTAATGAGGCTATCTAAAAACAGATTCCAAAGGTAAGAGGAGTGTAAAATATGCTTCATAATGTGTAGATTTCAATCTTTGTGTGAAACTGAGTACAAGTTTGTGTTGAATTTGAGCAGCTGTTCTGATATTGGTTTAGACTATTGTTGAATATTTGGGTAATTTCTCCTGCATTCAGCACTTAGGCTGTTTGCTCCCAGACTCTCAACATTTTGAAACCACTCCTGTGATAGTTTTTCCCATGGAGGCTTTTTTTCTCTGTACATCAAATTAAGGCTTCGATAGTTGAACAGTTGTGATAGTTGCACATCACAGTGTAGATAGATTACATTCTCTTCTTTCCAACAAGCTCAGGCATTCAATGCCAGCACAACCTGGCTGGTTAACAGAAGCTAACTCATTCATCTGCTCACATCATGAGGCTATCTAAAAACAGACTCCAAAGGTAAAAGGATAGTAAATTATGTTTCACAATGTGTAGATTTCAATCTTTGTGTGAAACTGAGTAAAAGTTTGTGTTGAATTTGAGCAGCTGTTCTGATATTGCTTTAGACTATATGGTGACATTGTTGAAAATCCGGGTAATTTCTCCTGCATTCAGCACATAGGTTGTTTGCTCCCAGAGTCTCAACATTTTGAAACCACTCCTGTGATTGTTTTTCACATGGAGGCTGTTCTAACATCTTTTATGACAACAAGGCAGGGTCAAGTGTGAATGGGGCTTCCCCCACAATGTTGTCAACCTGTAAATGAGTGCTAATTAATATATTCAGAGGTGAATAGTGTAGGTGATGAGTGCTAAGTCTCCACTTGACTTCCAATATTGCTATCTTAATGAGGCTATCTAAAAACAGATTCCAAAGGTAAGAGGAGTGTAAAATATGCTTCATAATGTGTAGATTTCAATCTTTGTGTGAAACTGAGTACAAGTTTGTGTTGAATTTGAGCAGCTGTTCTGATATTGCTTTAGACTATTGTTGAATATTCGGGTAATTTCTCCTGCATTCAGCACTTAGGCTGTTTGCTCCCAGAGTCTCAACATTTTGAAACCACTCCTGTGATAGTTTTTCCCATGGAGGCTTTTTTTCTCTGTACATCAAATTAAGGCTTAGATAGTTGAACAGTTGTGATAGTTGCACATCACAGTGTAGATAGATTACATTCTCTTCTTTCCAACAAGCTCAGGCATTCAATGCCAGCACAACCTGGCTGGTTAACAGAAGCTAACTCATTCATCTGCTCACATCATGAGGCTATCTAAAAACAGACTCCAAAGGTAAAAGGATAGTAAATTATGTTTCACAATGTGTAGATTTCAATCTTTGTGTGAAACTGAGTAAAAGTTTGTGTTGAATTTGAGCAGCTGTTCTGATATTGCTTTAGACTATATGGTGACATTGTTGAAAATCCGGGTAATTTCTCCTGCATTCAGCACATAGGTTGTTTGCTCCCAGAGTCTCAACATTTTGAAACCACTCCTGTGATTGTTTTTCACATGGAGGCTGTTCTAACATCTTTTATGACAACAAGGCAGGGTCAAGTGTGAATGGGGCTTCCCCCACAATGTTGTCAACCTGTAAATGAGTGCTAATTAATATATTCAGAGGTGAATAGTGTAGGTGATGAGTGCTAAGTCTCCACTTGACTTCCAATATTGCTATCTTAATGAGGCTATCTAAAAACAGATTCCAAAGGTAAGAGGAGTGTAAAATATGCTTCATAATGTGTAGATTTCAATCTTTGTGTGAAACTGAGTACAAGTTTGTGTTGAATTTGAGCAGCTGTTCTGATATTGCTTTAGACTATTGTTGAATATTCGGGTAATTTCTCCTGCATTCAGCACTTAGGCTGTTTGCTCCCAGAGTCTCAACATTTTGAAACCACTCCTGTGATAGTTTTTCCCATGGAGGCTTTTTTTCTCTGTACATCAAATTAAGGCTTAGATAGTTGAACAGTTGTGATAGTTGCACATCACAGTGTAGATAGATTACATTCTCTTCTTTCCAACAAGCTCAGGCATTCAATGCCAGCACAACCTGGCTGGTTAACAGAAGCTAACTCATTCATCTGCTCACATCATGAGGCTATCTAAAAACAGACTCCAAAGGTAAAAGGATAGTAAATTATGTTTCACAATGTGTAGATTTCAATCTTTGTGTGAAACTGAGTAAAAGTTTGTGTTGAATTTGAGCAGCTGTTCTGATATTGCTTTAGACTATATGGTGACATTGTTGAAAATCCGGGTAATTTCTCCTGCATTCAGCACATAGGTTGTTTGCTCCCAGAGTCTCAACATTTTGAAACCACTCCTGTGATTGTTTTTCACATGGAGGCTGTTCTAACATCTTTTATGACAACAAGGCAGGGTCAAGTGTGAATGGGGCTTCCCCCACAATGTTGTCAACCTGTAAATAAGTGCTAATTAATATATTCAGAGGTGAATAGTGTAGGTGATGAGTGCTAAGTCTCCACTTGACTTCCAATATTGCTATCTTAATGAGGCTATCTAAAAACAGATTCCAAAGGTAAGAGGAGTGTAAAATATGCTTCATAATGTGTAGATTTCAATCTTTGTGTGAAACTGAGTACAAGTTTGTGTTGAATTTGAGCAGCTGTTCTGATATTGCTTTAGACTATTGTTGAATATTCGGGTAATTTCTCCTGCATTCAGCACTTAGGCTGTTTGCTCCCAGGGTCTCAACATTTTGAAACCACTCCTGTGATAGTTTTTCCCATGGAGGCTTTTTTTCTCTGTACATCAAATTAAGGCTTAGATAGTTGAACAGTTGTGATAGTTGCACATCACAGTGTAGATAGATTACATTCTCTTCTTTCCAACAAGCTCAGGCATTCAATGCCAGCACAACCTGGCTGGTTAACAGAAGCTAACTCATTCATCTGCTCACATCATGAGGCTATCTAAAAACAGACTCCAAAGGTAAAAGGATAGTAAATTATGTTTCACAATGTGTAGATTTCAATCTTTGTGTGAAACTGAGTAAAAGTTTGTGTTGAATTTGAGCAGCTGTTCTGATATTGCTTTAGACTATATGGTGACATTGTTGAAAATCCGGGTAATTTCTCCTGCATTCAGCACATAGGTTGTTTGCTCCCAGAGTCTCAACATTTTGAAACCACTCCTGTGATTGTTTTTCACATGGAGGCTGTTCTAACATCTTTTATGACAACAAGGCAGGGTCAAGTGTGAATGGGGCTTCCCCCACAATGTTGTCAACCTGTAAATGAGTGCTAATTAATATATTCAGAGGTGAATAGTGTAGGTGATGAGTGCTAAGTCTCCACTTGACTTCCAATATTGCTATCTTAATGAGGCTATCTAAAAACAGATTCCAAAGGTAAGAGGAGTGTAAGGGAGAGGAGGCCTCGGCCTTGGAGAGAGCAAACCATCCTGGTACAAGGCAACTCCATCTCAGCGACGAGGTCTTGTGGTCGAGGAGGTGCGCCGGCAAGAACAGGCAGCGAGGTGCGCAAAGGCCATTTCTCAAGCAAAGCAAGGGCAGTGGATGAGATGGGAGGGAGTTGAGAAGAGAAAGTTCTCTTGGAAGGAGTTGTGGGACATGGAAGCATTTCGAACCAGCTTCATTATACGAGCCACGTACGATGTCCTGCCATCTCCCAAGAACCTCAGCCAATGGTACGGCGAAGACCCTACGTGCCCCCTCTGTCCATCTCCAGCAAACCTGAAGCACATTCTTGTCGGCTGCAAGACAAGCCTTACACAAGGCCGTTACACCTGGCGGCACAACCAGGTACTGAAGTGCCTAGCAGCTACGCTGGAGAGCAGACGGACAACCATCAACGCCCTGCCTCCTCTGTCATCCCATCCTGCATCTGCAAGAGAGTTTGTCCGTGAAGGTGCGAAGCAGCCCAAGGCCTGTACCCCACATCCAGAGGCCGGGCAGTTGGGAGCGGCACGGGACTGGAAGTTACTGGCGGACCTGGAACAGAGGCTCTGCTTCCCATCTGAGATCGCCACGAGCAACCTCAGACCGGACCTCTTGCTTTGGTCCAGCTCACTTCGCACTGTCTACATCATAGAGCTTACAGTGCCCTGGGAGGACGCTGTGGGCGAGGCCTACGAACGTAAGAGGCTTAAGTAGGCTGAGCTGGCAGCCGACGCTGAACAACATGGCTGGAAAGCTATGGTTCGCCCAGTGGAAGTTGGATGCAGAGGCTTCGTAGGCATGTCAACTACCAGGCTGCTTAAGGACATGGGAATCCGAGGCCAGGGCCAACGTCAAGCCATCAAAGCCCTCCCCGGTGCTGCTGAAAGGGCGAGCCAGTGGCTCTGGATTAAGAGGAGAGACAACACCTGGGCTCCGAAATAACATCAAGAACGAGATGATGTCAAGGGGGGTGAGCCTGGGATGCCAGGCCTCATCGCTGAACCCTCTGGAGGTGTAGTGGGCTCATCAGTGAAACGCTGAGGAAGGAGGGCGCCCACTTGAAAACCCTTAGGTGTCATCGTCGTTCCCACTCACATCAGCAAGGTCTCAAGTTATGTGCAAACAAGGGATTGTATCACCTAGTCCTAAATAGAACTGCATCCTGGAGACACTGTCCACCTGTGATGAAAGATAAAGAGAAGTAGTATGAATTTATTGATGCAGTGAAAGAAAAGGAGAGGCCTGCAGGGCCCCTCACTGGCAACTCTGGCACACACACACACACACACACACACACACACACATCTTAATGGGCCTGCATTCAAACTTTACCTGCTGCTATGTTGGTCAGTCATCCAGCCACTCGAGTTCCAGCCCTTCTCCTCGGAAAGACTTCCTGTTCACTCCGTAGTTGAACCGGACCTCTTCGCTGATGGAAATGTCTTTGGAGGCCTGGAACAGGATGACATCCCTCACTCCTTCCGGGAAGTTCATCTTGCAGTAGCGTGGCGTGACATTGCTGTTCTTCCGCGAATGGTTGATCATTCTGCCAAGGGTTTCTTCAGATGGGTGACACTCGCAAGGAAACGTCTGGGCGTCGATGCAAAGGTCGCGACCATCATGAGTCTTGAAAAAAAAAAGGTAGCCCATCTCATCCTGCATGGACTCCATCATCTTCCTGCCCTCTGCTGCTGTGATTACCTTGCCATGATAATCACAGATGATGGAGCCCTTGGCAAAGGATTTGGTGGCAACAACTCCTGTGGTCAAAAGAAGGTGACATTAGTGTGTGAATATGTGAATTTACAGAGAAAACAGGAGAGCAAAGGAAAACAAGTGAACAATTCATGTACTAACATAATATACAAGTATGCTGGAAATGGCAAGAATACATTTGTTAAACCTAATAGCTTGCTTGTTGGATTAATGCTCTCCTGCTCACAAGACATTTTTACATACCTTTCCCTTTGTCGCCACCAAAATCCTTGATGGCCAGGCCTGTCCACCTCTGCCTTGTGACCCTCCTAATGATGCGTGGATCACTCTCAACCTGCACCCTCTTGGCTGGTTTCCACTTTGCCACAATGTCCTCAGGACGGGGATGGTTGGCAGTCCACCCCTCATCCCTGATGACCTTTGTGACCTTCTGGACAGTTGGGGGGTGTCTTGTACATTGGGCTGTCAAAGAGAGAAAATTTAAATTTAAATTCTTGTCCACACTTGTGAATTCTACGTTACTTTTGTTTATAGAAATGTTGTTAATCATTTAATTTAATCATTGCATAATAAAGTATTTACACTTACACAAGAGGTATTCCTCCCGCTTGCCATACTGCACAGCCCTCCACCTGTCATAAAACACTCTGTCAGTCGGAAACCCAGCGTCGGTCCGTTGCTTCTTAGTGGGCGGCTGGCCAGTCGCTGTCACCGGGAAGTGCTGGATAAACGCTGTAAAGTCCCTGCCGTCCTGTTCAGCGGTGTCTCTGCCTCTCTTTTCTCTCCGACCACTCCTCGCATCCCCTGACTCATCAGTAGAAGAACTGCAAGATGGAGAAGATTTCATGGTTAAACACTGACAAACAGCTGGACTGACCTTGGAAGCAGCTGTGAGAGAGAGAATAGTTGAAGGTTGTGTGTTTTGGATGATGACACATACCGTTTCAAACTGTTGAACAGGTTGGCGGTGGCCACGATACCCTCCAGGGTCCTCATCCTGTAGTGGGCCATGTAGTGTGCCGCTGCACTTTTCTGCTCCTCTGAAAAGTTTGCACTCACCGCTGTCTCTGCAACTTTTCTGATTTCTTGGCTGGTGATGTTTGGTAATTTGTAGCTGCAATGAAGAAGAAATCTCAGATTACAATCCCACTCTCAACCCTGAATTCTTTCAGTTCTTTTTTTTTTTTACAGAAAATAGCCCTAACCCTTACCTTCTGCTCACATCGTTGAGACTGGGAAAACAGCCTCCTCCATCCAGCACATGTGCTGCATTTTACGAGGTCTCAGCATGTTCATGTTTCAATTTTTCTCCTGTTTTTATAATATTATTTGAATAATATTATAGAAAGAGTACAAAACCAGTCTACCAATTGAATCCTTGTCTACCTTCTCTGTACAGTACATATTAATATATACATGTTAGTACATGGGATTCTGCTAATACTTACTGTTCATGCAGACGTCTGAGGTCGTTGGTGGCGCTGGAAATTGGTCCGCCGGATTTGGACAGGAAAAATTTGCCCTCATCATCCACACCGTCCTGCATACATCCATGGCGGATGCCATGGTAGTATTCGTCCAGCATCTGTGGAGATAAGATATGAATGAAGTTAATACTTGAGAAATTATTGATGGAGCCTTTGGTCAAAACAGTGAAGAAATGGACCAGCGAGGCAAAGCAGGAACTGATTCTGATTCTGGTGTTACAGTTATTCATGGTGAGTTTTTTCAGCCTGTTAGAGAACTTACTGCAGCCTCCTCCTCGGTGAGGGCAAATGTCGCAATCTGCATTGTGGCCGTTTTATGTTGGCTGACCCCCACACAGACTCGTCCATCAACGCGCTTCTGGTCGAGCCACTCTGACGTCTGGAAAACAATGAAGGACACCGTGGGAATTAATGACATGAACAAAGTAACCCTGTTCTATTTGAATCTGGACATGCAATATTTTCTGCTGACTACATGCAATACTTTGTACCAACTGAGGAAACACTGAGGGGGAAAAGTACTTACTGTCAATCCCTCCACTGCTCCGGGTCTCTGGAAATGTTTTAGGATCAGGATGGCTTCGCAGTGGTAGCGGAACAGCGTCTTCTCCTCTTCTTCCACATGCTGGTGCTGCAGGAGCCTCCCGTAGATGCCCAGCATGTCCTTGTTTGACTCGCGGAGGACTCTCTGGCAGTCATGGAGAGTCACCTGGCCATGAATGAAGCGGTCGTACCTAGAATGATAAGATAAAACAAAACACCAATGAGGAGGAGAGCTAGAGATTTTTCTGTATCACATAATCCTGGCAGCCTTCCAAGTACTATCCACATGAGAGAAGTCATTAAAGGAAAGGTAGAGCAGGGAGATTAACAACTCACCTTTTTTGGCATGTGGCTTTGCTGAGGGCCTTTGCCACTGGCTTCCTCAAGGTGTTGAGCAGCTCAATGTATGCCTGACACTTCCTGTGGAAGTCCGGGTCCGCTGCAGCCAAATCCAGGCGTGTCTTGAGATACTGGACACACCGGATCATGTTCTTTATGTAGTTGATGATGGTGGATGGACTCATCTGCACTACTCTCAGCCTGTTAAGGAAGTCTTGGGTTTCCGTGCTCTTCAGGAGAAAGTCCATGCTCACCTCATTCCCGCTCGGCTGGATGTACCTGAGCATCCTGGAGACATTGTCTACCTGTGATGAAAGAGGAAGAGAAGAAGTGTGAATTGCTACAGAGCTGCAGTCTGTGTGTGTATGGGGGTGTGTGCGCGCGTCAATGAGCCTGTTGTCACACTATAGAGATGCTAATAAGTCTACAGGCTGCAAAGAGCAACACAGAGAGCAGAATACTATAGTGTAAGATGTAAATAAGAATTTGTTCTTAATGACTTGCCTGGTTAAATAAAGGTTAAATAAATAAATAAAATGTGGTTAGATCTTACCTCCTGTTGGCAGTTTGGGACTAGCAGAGAGGTAGTCAGGTACTGCTTGAACCCCGTCAAAATTGCAGCTTCACGTGGGAACTTTTCATAAAGTCCCATCTGCTGCATTTTGACCCTCAGGGTTGTCTGGTACTGGGCTGTGTCCCTGAGAAAATACAGAGAAAATTAGCTCAAAGGAACTTACAGATGTTCACAGCCAAAGATCATTGATTGAACTTGTGTGTGTTGAGTGAGGTGATGAACTTACTTTTGCCATGTTGGGTCACTTGGACCAGCATCCTCACTGGAATCAGTGCCGGGGGTCTCTTCAGCGCCTCTACGGTCTTCTTCTGTGCTGCCACTGGCCGGGATGGGGGCTTGCTCGGCAGCAGCTGAAGTTGATGGTTGCTCGTCGCTGGGTTCAATGTCTGCGTCCATGGGGGCATTGAGGACGAAGAAGTTTCTTCTACGAAGATCTTCAAGAAGAGCCAGTCTGGAAGGCCTGTGGGGGTACCGCCTGCACATCTCGGCGTAGTCCCAGGTTCTGCCTTGGCGGGTCCAATCCTTCATCGACTTCTTGGCCCTCTGCAGCTCTGCCTGCCTCTCCACAACTGTGTTGCGCTTCATGCAGACCCTGGCCAGGTGGGCAGACAGTACTTCCTGGGGTTTCTCGCACAGCAGGCAGTGGATGATGCGGCGATCCGAGCTGTGAGAGAGAAAGAGAGAAAGTAGACAGTCAGTGAAACCACCCCTGACTTATTTTAAGAAATCTTTTCAAGTGAATATCACTTACTGCACTGGCAGCCACATTTGCATGTTTCAAGCAAAATACAATTCAACTAGTGAAAACAAATTGGTACTTACTTTGCAGCCTGTCCTGCCATTGTCCTCAGAAAAGTCTTTTTCACAAAAAGAAGAAAAAAAAAAACAAAGCTCTTGGGAAGAGAGAAAGCAAGAAAATAAACCAAAAAAGAATAGAAATAGAAATAGCAGGCGAAAAAAATCCTTTTAAAAAAGCAAGAAACTTCAAAAAAGAGTTTTCTTCAGAAGTCTACAGGTTCGATGAAATTCTCTTCCAAAATGGCAAAGAGGTGGTGTGTGTGATCAGAATTGAAAACACACTGATGCAGTGGAGTTTACCTGCAGTATTTATCCTCCATGATGATGCCATAGGCCCATTAGCTTGATTGTGGCCTATCAAAGGTGGGAGGAGTTTGTGACTCATCATGTGAATGGGGCTTCCCCCACAATGTTGTCAACCTGTAAATGAGTGCTAATTAATATATTCAGAGGTGAATAGTGTAGGTGATGTTCCAAATTTAGGTGTGACCTAATTGGAGAGGGCTGGAGCCTAGGAACATTCAGTGTTAGTGCAGATATGAGGCACTGGAATTAGGGAGAGGAGACGGCAGATCCCACAAAAAGGAGATTTATTGTGGCTTGGTCATTCCCTTTAAAGTCATTAAGTGTTTCTATTCAGTGCTTCAACAGCGTCCCCCCCGTCTTCAGGAGAGTTGATATGTTTCTGTTGCTGTGTAGTTCCTCTTCCAAATCGGCCAACACTGAGGTTTCCCACGTAAAAGGGGAAATACATCTTCGGCTCTTTCTCATCCTCACGTTTGTCTCTTGGGACTGGGCTTTCTGGGTGTGTGTTCTGCAGAGTGGGTCAGGTTTGGGCAACTAATTTCATCTGAGCTGGTGTGCGACTGTTCTAACATCTTTTATGAAAACAAGGCAGGGTCAAGTGTGAATGGGGCTTCCCCCACAATTTTGTCAACCTATCACATTGTTGAAAATCCGGGTAATTTCTCCTGCATTCAGCACATAGGTTGTTTGCTCCCAGAGTCTCAACATTTTGAAACCACTCCTGTGATTGTTTTTCACATGGAGGCTGTTCTAACATCTTTTATGACAACAAGGCAGGGTCAAGTGTGAATGGGGCTTCCCCCACAATGTTGTCAACCTGTAAATGAGTGCTAATTAATATATTCAGAGGTGAATAGTGTAGGTGATGAGTGCTAAGTCTCCACTTGACTTCCAATATTGCTATCTTAATGAGGCTATCTAAAAACAGATTCCAAAGGTAAGAGGAGTGTAAAATATGCTTCATAATGTGTAGATTTCAATCTTTGTGTGAAACTGAGTACAAGTTTGTGTTGAATTTGAGCAGCTGTTCTGATATTGGTTTAGACTATTGTTGAATATTCGGGTAATTTCTCCTGCATTCAGCACTTAGGCTGTTTGCTCCCAGACTCTCAACATTTTGAAACCACTCCTGTGATAGTTTTTCCCATGGAGGCTTTTTTTCTCTGTACATCAAATTAAGGCTTAGATAGTTGAACAGTTGTGATAGTTGCACATCACAGTGTAGATAGATTACATTCTCTTCTTTCCAACAAGCTCAGGCATTCAATGCCAGCACAACCTGGCTGGTTAACAGAAGCTAACTCATTCATCTGATCACATCATGAGGCTATCTAAAAACAGACTCCAAAGGTAAAAGGATAGTAAATTATGTTTCACAATGTGTAGATTTCAATCTTTGTGTGAAACTGAGTAAAAGTTTGTGTTGAATTTGAGCAGCTGTTCTGATATTGCTTTAGACTATATGGTGACATTGTTGAAAATCCGGGTAATTTCTCCTGCATTCAGCACATAGGTTGTTTGCTCCCAGAGTCTCAACATTTTGAAACCACTCCTGTGATTGTTTTTCACATGGAGGCTGTTCTAACATCTTTTATGACAACAAGGCAGGGTCAAGTGTGAATGGGGCTTCCCCCACAATGTTGTCAACCTGTAAATGAGTGCTAATTAATATATTCAGAGGTGAATAGTGTAGGTGATGAGTGCTAAGTCTCCACTTGACTTCCAATATTGCTATCTTAATGAGGCTATCTAAAAACAGATTCCAAAGGTAAGAGGAGTGTAAAATATGCTTCATAATGTGTAGATTTCAATCTTTGTGTGAAACTGAGTACAAGTTTGTGTTGAATTTGAGCAGCTGTTCTGATATTGGTTTAGACTATTGTTGAATATTCGGGTAATTTCTCCTGCATTCAGCACTTAGGCTGTTTGCTCCCAGACTCTCAACATTTTGAAACCACTCCTGTGATAGTTTTTCCCATGGAGGCTTTTTTTCTCTGTACATCAAATTAAGGCTTAGATAGTTGAACAGTTGTGATAGTTGCACATCACAGTGTA
>NW_027605185.1:494570-502070 GCF_048128805.1 Centroberyx gerrardi
TCGCAAGGAAACGTCTGGGCGTCGATGCAAAGGTCGCGACCACCTGTGATGAAAGAGGAAGAGAAGAAGTGTGAATTGCTACAGAGCTGCAGTCTGTGTGTGTATGGGGGTGTGTGCGCGTGTCAATGAGCCTGTTGTCACACTATAGAGATGCTAATAAGTCTACAGGCTGCAAAGAGCAACACAGAGAGCAGAATACTATAGTGTAAGATGTAAATAAGAATTTGTTCTTAATGACTTGCCTGGTTAAATAAAGGTTAAATAAATAAATAAAATGTGGTTAGATCTTACCTCCTGTTGGCAGTTTGGGACTAGCAGAGAGGTAGTCAGGTACTGCTTGAACCCCGTCAAAATTGCAGCTTCACGTGGGAACTTTTCATAAAGTCCCATCTGCTGCATTTTGACCCTCAGGGTTGTCTGGTACTGGGCCGTGTCCCTGAGAAAATACAGAGAAAATTAGCTCAAAGGAACTTACAGATGTTCACAGCCAAAGATCATTGATTGAACTTGTGTGTGTTGAGTGAGGTGATGAACTTACTTTTGCCATGTTGGGTCACTTGGACCAGCATCCTCACTGGAATCAGTGCCGGGGGTCTCTTCAGCGCCTCTACGGTCTTCTTCTGTGCTGCCACTGGCCGGGATGGGGGCTTGCTCGGCAGCAGCTGAAGTTGATGGTTGCTCGTCGCTGGGTTCAATGTCTGCGTCCATGGGGGCATTGAGGACGAAGAAGTTTCTTCTACGAAGATCTTCAAGAAGAGCCAGTCTGGAAGGCCTGTGGGGGTACCGCCTGCACATCTCGGCGTAGTCCCAGGTTCTGCCTTGGCGGGTCCAATCCTTCATCGACTTCTTGGCCCTCTGCAGCTCTGCCTGCCTCTCCACAACTGTGTTGCGCTTCATGCAGACCCTGGCCAGGTGGGCAGACAGTACTTCCTGGGGTTTCTCGCACAGCAGGCAGTGGATGATGCGGCGATCCGAGCTGTGAGAGAGAAAGAGAGAAAGTAGACAGTCAGTGAAACCACCCCTGACTTATTTTAAGAAATCTTTTCAAGTGAATATCACTTACTGCACTGGCAGCCACATTTGCATGTTTCAAGCAAAATACAATTCAACTAGTGAAAACAAATTGGTACTTACTTTGCAGCCTGTCCTGCCATTGTCCTCAGAAAAGTCTTTTTCACAAAAAGAAGAAAAAAAAAAACAAAGCTCTTGGGAAGAGAGAAAGCAAGAAAATAAACCAAAAAAGAATAGAAATAGAAATAGCAGGCGAAAAAAATCCTTTTAAAAAAGCAAGAAACTTCAAAAAAGAGTTTTCTTCAGAAGTCTACAGGTTCGATGAAATTCTCTTCCAAAATGGCAAAGAGGTGGTGTGTGTGATCAGAATTGAAAACACACTGATGCAGTGGAGTTTACCTGCAGTATTTATCCTCCATGATGATGCCATAGGCCCATTAGCTTGATTGTGGCCTATCAAAGGTGGGAGGAGTTTGTGACTCATCATGTGAATGGGGCTTCCCCCACAATGTTGTCAACCTGTAAATGAGTGCTAATTAATATATTCAGAGGTGAATAGTGTAGGTGATGTTCCAAATTTAGGTGTGACCTAATTGGAGAGGGCTGGAGCCTAGGAACATTCAGTGTTCGATATGAGGCACTGGAATTAGGGAGAGGAGACGGCAGATCCCACAAAAAGGAGATTTATTGTGGCTTGGTCATTCCCTTTAAAGTCATTAAGTGTTTCTATTCAGTGCTTCAACAGCGTCCCCCCCGTCTTCAGGAGAGTTGATATGTTTCTGTTGCTGTGTAGTTCCTCTTCCAAATCGGCCAACACTGAGGTTTCCCACGTAAAAGGGGAAATACATCTTCGGCTCTTTCTCATCCTCACGTTTGTCTCTTGGGACTGGGCTTTCTGGGTGTGTGTCTAAATCTAAATCTATCTAAAAACAGATTCCAAAGGTAAGAGGAGTGTAAAATATGCTTCATAATGTGTAGATTTCAATCTTTGTGTGAAACTGAGTACAAGTTTGTGTTGAATTTGAGCAGCTGTTCTGATATTGCTTTAGACTATTGTTGAATATTCGGGTAATTTCTCCTGCATTCAGCACTTAGGCTGTTTGCTCCCAGACTCTCAACATTTTGAAACCACTCCTGTGATAGTTTTTCCCATGGAGGCTTTTTTTCTCTGTACATCAAATTAAGGCTTAGATAGTTGAACAGTTGTGATAGTTGCACATCACAGTGTAGATAGATTACATTCTCTTCTTTCCAACAAGCTCAGGCATTCAATGCCAGCACAACCTGGCTGGTTAACAGAAGCTAACTCATTCATCTGCTCACATCATGAGGCTATCTAAAAACAGACTCCAAAGGTAAAAGGAGAGTAAATTATGTTTCACAATGTGTAGATTTCAATCTTTGTGTGAAACTGAGTAAAAGTTTGTGTTGAATTTGAGCAGCTGTTCTGATATTGCTTTAGACTATATGGTGACATTGTTGAAAATCCGGGTAATTTCTCCTGCATTCAGCACATAGGTTGTTTGCTCCCAGAGTCTCAACATTTTGAAACCACTCCTGTGATTGTTTTTCACATGGAGGCTGTTCTAACATCTTTTATGACAACAAGGCAGGGTCAAGTGTGAATGGGGCTTCCCCCACAATGTTGTCAACCTGTAAATGAGTGCTAATTAATATATTCAGAGGTGAATAGTGTAGGTGATGAGTGCTAAGTCTCCACTTGACTTCCAATATTGCTATCTTAATGAGGCTATCTAAAAACAGATTCCAAAGGTAAGAGGAGTGTCAGGGAGAGGAGGCCTCAGCCTTGGAGAGAGCAAACCATCCTGGTACAAGGCAACTCCATCTCAGCGACGAGGTCTTGTGGTCGAGGAGGTGCGCCGGCAAGAACAGGCAGCGAGGTGCGCAAAGGCCATTTCTCAAGCAAAGCAAGGGCAGTGGATGAGATGGGAGGGAGTTGAGAAGAGAAAGTTCTCTTGGAAGGAGTTGTGGGACATGGAAGCATTTCGAACCAGCTTCATTATACGAGCCACGTACGATGTCCTGCCATCTCCCAAGAACCTCAGCCAATGGTACGGCGAAGACCCTACGTGACCCCTCTGTCCATCTCCAGCAAACCTGAAGCACATTCTTGTCAGCTGCAAGACAAGCCTTACACAAGGCCGTTACACCTGGCGGCACAACCAGGTACTGAAGTGCCTAGCAGCTACGCTGGAGAGCAGACGGACAACCATCAACGCCCTGCCTCCTCTGTCATCCCATCCTGCATCTGCAAGAGAGTTTGTCCGTGAAGGTGCGAAGCAGCCCAAGGCCTGTACCCCACATCCAGAGGCCGGGCAGTTGGGAGCGGCACGGGACTGTCTCTCTTTCTCTCTCACAGCGAGAAGGATCGCCGCATCATCCACTGCCTGCTGTGCGAGAAACCTCAGGAAGTACTGTCTGCCCACCTGGCCAGGGTCTGCATGAAACGCAACACAGCTGTGGAGAGGCAGGCAGAGCTGCAGAGGGCCAAGACGTCGATGAAGGCTTGGACCCGCCAAGGCAGAACCTGGGACTACGCCGAGATGTGCAGGCGGTACCCCCACAGGCCTTCCAGACTGGCTCTTCTTGAAGATCTTCGTAGAAGAAACTTCTTCGTCCTCAATGCCCCCATGGACGCAGACATTGAACCCAGCGACGAGCAACCAACCACTGCAGCTGCCGCCGAGCAAGCCCCCATCCCGGCCAGTGGCAGCACAGAAGAGGACCGTAGAGGCTCTGAAGAGACCCCCGGCTCTGATTCCAGTGAGGATGCTGGTCCAAGTGACCCAACATGGCAAAAGTAAGTTCATCACCTCACTCAACACACACAAGTTCAATCAATGATCTTTGGCTGTGAACATCTGTAAGTTCCTTTGAGCTAATTTTCTCTGTATTTTCTCAGGGACACGGCCCAGTACCAGACATCACTGAGGGTCAAAATGCAGCAGATGGGACTTTATGAAAAGTTCCCACGTGAAGCTGCAATTTTGACGGGTTTCAAGCAGTACCTGACTACCTCTCTGCTAGTCCCAAACTGCCAACAGGAGGTAAGCTCTAACCACGTTTTATTTATTTATTTAACCTTTATTTAACCAGGCAAGTCATTAAGAACAAATTCTTATGCCCTGTAATTGGAATGAGTACACTTTAAATCCTTTAACGAGGATCCATTGGAGGGCAAGTCTGGTGGTAATTCCAGCTTTCCAGCAGGAAAAGGCATTCAAGGAGAAATGGGAAAATGTTGATGCCTGCGCGGGCCTGGGTCAATTCCGAACATCAACTAAGGCTGATAACTCAGTCTTTGAGACACCGGTCTCCCCCTGGGAGGTGCGTAGGGTACTCAGAGGCATGAAGGCCGGCACGGCGCCTGGTCTAGATGGTATCTAGAAGGTAGCCCTCCTTCGATGGGACCCGAAATGTCTAGAGTTGCCGAATCTGTTTACGGCGATTATGTTGTCTGGAAAGTTGCCAAAAGTCCTCAAGAAAAACAGAACAACTCTGATACCGAAGACAGTTGATCCGAGCCTTCTGTCTAATATATCCCGATGGCGCCCTATCACGATAGGGTCCATCATATTGAGATTATTCTCTGGGGTCTTGAATAAGAGGCTGATGAATGCCTGCGAGATTCACCCCCGACAGAAAGGATTTATCTCTGCCCCCGGTTGTGCCGAAAACCTTATGTTGCTGGATGGACTCATGAAACTGAGCACATGGGAGAGGAAGCCATTGGCAGTAGTGTTCATCGACTTTGCCAAGGCGTTTGATAGGTTGTTTGCTAACAGACTCTCAACATTTCGAAACCACTCCTGTGATAGTTTTTCCCATGGAGGCTTTTTTTCTCTGTACATCAAATTAAGGCTTAGATAGTTGAACAGTTGTGACAGTTGCACATCACAGTGTAGATAGATTACATTCTCTTCTTTCCAACAAGCTCAGGCATTCAATGCCAGCACAACCTGGCTGGTTAACAGAAGCTAACTCATTCATCTGCTCACATCATGAGGCTATCTAAAAACAGACTCCAAAGGTAAAAGGAGAGTAAATTATGTTTCACAATGTGTAGATTTCAATCTTTGTGTGAAACTGAGTAAAAGTTTGTGTTGAATTTGAGCAGCTGTTCTGATATTGCTTTAGACTATATGGTGACATTGTTGAAAATCCGGGTAATTTCTCCTGCATTCAGCACATAGGTTGTTTGCTACCAGACTCTCAACATTTCGAAACCACTCCTGTGATAGTTTTTCACATGGAGGCTGTTCTAACATCTTTTATGAAAACAAGGCAGGGTCAAGTGTGAATGGGGCTTCCCCCACAATGTTGTCAACCTGTAGATGAGTGCTAATTAATATATTCAGAGGTGAATAGTTTAGGTGATGAGTGCTAAGTCTCCACTTGACTTCCAATATTGCTATCTTAATGAGGCTATCTAAAAACAGATTCCAAAGGTAAGAGGAGTGTAAATTATGTTTCACAATGTGTAGATTTCAATCTTTGTGTGAAACTGAGTAAAAGTTTGTGCTGAATTTGAGCAGCTGTTCTGATTTTGATTTAGACTATATGGTGACATTGTTGAAAATCCGGGTAATTTCTCCTGCATTCAGCACATAGGTTGTTTGCTACCAGCCTCTCAACATTTCGAAACCACTCCTGTGATAGTTTTTCCCATGGAGGCTTTTTTTCTCTGTACATCAAATTAAGGCTTAGATAGTTGAACAGTTGTGATAGTTGCACATCACAGTGTAGATAGATTACATTCTCTTCTTTCCAACAAGCTCAGGCATTCAATGCCAGCACAACCTGGCTGCTTAACAGAAGCCAACTCATTCATCTGCTCGACGTCTCATTCGAATGTCTGCCCTATCAACTTTCGATGGTACTTTCTGTGCCTACCATGGTGACCACGGGTAACGGGGAATCAGGGTTCGATTCCGGAGAGGGAGCCTGAGAAACGGCTACCACATCCAAGGAAGGCAGCAGGCGCGCAAATTACCCACTCCCGACTCGGGGAGGTAGTGACGAAAAATAACAATACAGGACTCTTTCGAGGCCCTGTAATTGGAATGAGCATAGCTGCCGGAGGTGTTGGAATGGAAAGAAAGCAGCCGTGTGACTTAGCCCCTGGTGCACTTGGTTGTTGCGGGAGGCGTTTCTATGGTATCGGATGGGGATTTCTTCCGCCTTGAAGGGCCTCAGCTGGCTGCTGCTCGAGTTGTCGGTTCCTTCGCCAGCGGGAGTGCTCCAATCCGATGCGTGGGAGTGGCCTGATTGATTTGGGTGCGTGGTCCACAACCCCTACTATTGGCGCGTTGCAGAAAGAACACTGGGTAGGCTAGAGTGTTAGACTCACTACCCCCCATTTATCATTAAGTGCAAGATACTGCCGGGTAGGTTAGGGTGTAAGACCCACTGCCCCATCCAGTTGGTCGGAATGGCGTCGCCAGTTGTTACAAGCCTTGGGATGTTGCCTGCCCGAGCCTCTACTCCTAGTAGGCGTACGTCCCCTGGTAAGTGCAACCGTGTTATCCTTCGAAGGTCGGGTTGTTGGTCCTCTGATCGGCCGCCGACAGGAATGTCTGGGCCGGTTAGGAGGACCAACAGATGGTTGAATGTGGTAACACAGCGCTTCAAGAAGGCCGAGAGTGATGGACTGGGGAGTCCGGTTGCCTCTCCATTGGCACGTGGAGGTGGCTATATACCCCTTCGGAAAAGGCTTTTTCACGATTCGCCCAAAGCTAAACAGGTCCTGTTTATGGGGTTTCGGAAACATGCTCTTCCTGATGTGAGGAAGGAGCAGCCTCGGTACCAGGCTGATGATTCAGTCAAAGTGGGTATTAGGCTTCCCTTCCGAACACAGCCTTGTCCCCTCTGCAGGTCGGTTATGGCGTCAGCTTCGACATCATCGTCCCACCTTAAGTCGAAGCATAGGCTTAGGTCGGTCTTGTTCATATGCTCCTTATGCAACAAGACTGGATCAGGTTTGAGAGCCATGGCCTGTCACGTCCCCAAGTGTGGGGCGAGAAGGCAAAGTCAGACCTCGGTTGGTGATGAGCGATGCACAGTCTGCTCCAAAGTCTTCACCACCAAACGTGGGCTGTCCTACCACGTTAGGGTGAAGCACGCTGGACATCTCCCGGAGCATTTGGGTCGGCCGAATGAAGGGGATAGGAGGCCAAGGAAAGGTATGTGGTCCCAACCAGATGTTGTGCTTCTCAGATCCCTGATGGAGTCAACTGGTGGGACCACTGGCTTCTATGCCTCTGCAGCGACTAAGCTTCCCAAGTATACATTGGCCCAGATCAGAAACAAGTGCAAACAACTACGGCGATTGAGCAAGGGATCGTCGGCCCCCCCAACGGCGGTTGCTGATTGAGCCCCCGACCGACAGTGGTTAAGGTTGTGGGGGGTCACAGACGGTCTGCTGTGACCAAGAAAGGGCCTGGAAAACGCGGTTTCAGGCGCCTCCAG
>NW_027605185.1:507070-514570 GCF_048128805.1 Centroberyx gerrardi
CCCCTGACTTATTTTAAGAAATCTTTTCAAGTGAATATCACTTACTGCACTGGCAGCCACATTTGCATGTTTCAAGCAAAATACAATTCAACTAGTGAAAACAAATTGGTACTTACTTTGCAGCCTGTCCTGCCATTGTCCTCAGAAAAGTCTTTTTCACAAAAAGAAGAAAAAAAAAAACAAAGCTCTTGGGAAGAGAGAAAGCAAGAAAATAAACCAAAAAAGAATAGAAATAGAAATAGCAGGCGAAAAAAATCCTTTTAAAAAAGCAAGAAACTTCAAAAAAGAGTTTTCTTCAGAAGTCTACAGGTTCGATGAAATTCTCTTCCAAAATGGCAAAGAGGTGGTGTGTGTGATCAGAATTGAAAACACACTGATGCAGTGGAGTTTACCTGCAGTATTTATCCTCCATGATGATGCCATAGGCCCATTAGCTTGATTGTGGCCTATCAAAGGTGGGAGGAGTTTGTGACTCATCATGTGAATGGGGCTTCCCCCACAATGTTGTCAACCTGTAAATGAGTGCTAATTAATATATTCAGAGGTGAATAGTGTAGGTGATGTTCCAAATTTAGGTGTGACCTAATTGGAGAGGGCTGGAGCCTAGGAACATTCAGTGTTCGATATGAGGCACTGGAATTAGGGAGAGGAGACGGCAGATCCCACAAAAAGGAGATTTATTGTGGCTTGGTCATTCCCTTTAAAGTCATTAAGTGTTTCTATTCAGTGCTTCAACAGCGTCCCCCCCGTCTTCAGGAGAGTTGATATGTTTCTGTTGCTGTGTAGTTCCTCTTCCAAATCGGCCAACACTGAGGTTTCCCACGTAAAAGGGGAAATACATCTTCGGCTCTTTCTCATCCTCACGTTTGTCTCTTGGGACTGGGCTTTCTGGGTGTGTGTCTAAATCTAAATCTATCTAAAAACAGATTCCAAAGGTAAGAGGAGTGTAAAATATGCTTCATAATGTGTAGATTTCAATCTTTGTGTGAAACTGAGTACAAGTTTGTGTTGAATTTGAGCAGCTGTTCTGATATTGGTTTAGACTATTGTTGAATATTCGGGTAATTTCTCCTGCATTCAGCACTTAGGCTGTTTGCTCCCAGACTCTCAACATTTTGAAACCACTCCTGTGATAGTTTTTCCCATGGAGGCTTTTTTTCTCTGTACATCAAATTAAGGCTTAGATAGTTGAACAGTTGTGATAGTTGCACATCACAGTGTAGATAGATTACATTCTCTTCTTTCCAACAAGCTCAGGCATTCAATGCCAGCACAACCTGGCTGGTTAACAGAAGCTAACTCATTCATCTGCTCACATCATGAGGCTATCTAAAAACAGACTCCAAAGGTAAAAGGAGAGTAAATTATGTTTCACAATGTGTAGATTTCAATCTTTGTGTGAAACTGAGTAAAAGTTTGTGTTGAATTTGAGCAGCTGTTCTGATATTGCTTTAGACTATATGGTGACATTGTTGAAAATCCGGGTAATTTCTCCTGCATTCAGCACATAGGTTGTTTGCTCCCAGAGTCTCAACATTTTGAAACCACTCCTGTGATTGTTTTTCACATGGAGGCTGTTCTAACATCTTTTATGACAACAAGGCAGGGTCAAGTGTGAATGGGGCTTCCCCCACAATGTTGTCAACCTGTAAATGAGTGCTAATTAATATATTCAGAGGTGAATAGTGTAGGTGATGAGTGCTAAGTCTCCACTTGACTTCCAATATTGCTATCTTAATGAGGCTATCTAAAAACAGATTCCAAAGGTAAGAGGAGTGTCAGGGAGAGGAGGCCTCAGCCTTGGAGAGAGCAAACCATCCTGGTACAAGGCAACTCCATCTCAGCGACGAGGTCTTGTGGTCGAGGAGGTGCGCCGGCAAGAACAGGCAGCGAGGTGCGCAAAGGCCATTTCTCAAGCAAAGCAAGGGCAGTGGATGAGATGGGAGGGAGTTGAGAAGAGAAAGTTCTCTTGGAAGGAGTTGTGGGACATGGAAGCATTTCGAACCAGCTTCATTATACGAGCCACGTACGATGTCCTGCCATCTCCCAAGAACCTCAGCCAATGGTACGGCGAAGACCCTACGTGACCCCTCTGTCCATCTCCAGCAAACCTGAAGCACATTCTTGTCAGCTGCAAGACAAGCCTTACACAAGGCCGTTACACCTGGCGGCACAACCAGGTACTGAAGTGCCTAGCAGCTACGCTGGAGAGCAGACGGACAACCATCAACGCCCTGCCTCCTCTGTCATCCCATCCTGCATCTGCAAGAGAGTTTGTCCGTGAAGGTGCGAAGCAGCCCAAGGCCTGTACCCCACATCCAGAGGCCGGGCAGTTGGGAGCGGCACGGGACTGTCTCTCTTTCTCTCTCACAGCGAGAAGGATCGCCGCATCATCCACTGCCTGCTGTGCGAGAAACCTCAGGAAGTACTGTCTGCCCACCTGGCCAGGGTCTGCATGAAACGCAACACAGCTGTGGAGAGGCAGGCAGAGCTGCAGAGGGCCAAGACGTCGATGAAGGCTTGGACCCGCCAAGGCAGAACCTGGGACTACGCCGAGATGTGCAGGCGGTACCCCCACAGGCCTTCCAGACTGGCTCTTCTTGAAGATCTTCGTAGAAGAAACTTCTTCGTCCTCAATGCCCCCATGGACGCAGACATTGAACCCAGCGACGAGCAACCAACCACTGCAGCTGCCGCCGAGCAAGCCCCCATCCCGGCCAGTGGCAGCACAGAAGAGGACCGTAGAGGCTCTGAAGAGACCCCCGGCTCTGATTCCAGTGAGGATGCTGGTCCAAGTGACCCAACATGGCAAAAGTAAGTTCATCACCTCACTCAACACACACAAGTTCAATCAATGATCTTTGGCTGTGAACATCTGTAAGTTCCTTTGAGCTAATTTTCTCTGTATTTTCTCAGGGACACGGCCCAGTACCAGACATCACTGAGGGTCAAAATGCAGCAGATGGGACTTTATGAAAAGTTCCCACGTGAAGCTGCAATTTTGACGGGTTTCAAGCAGTACCTGACTACCTCTCTGCTAGTCCCAAACTGCCAACAGGAGGTAAGCTCTAACCACGTTTTATTTATTTATTTAACCTTTATTTAACCAGGCAAGTCATTAAGAACAAATTCTTATGCCCTGTAATTGGAATGAGTACACTTTAAATCCTTTAACGAGGATCCATTGGAGGGCAAGTCTGGTGGTAATTCCAGCTTTCCAGCAGGAAAAGGCATTCAAGGAGAAATGGGAAAATGTTGATGCCTGCGCGGGCCTGGGTCAATTCCGAACATCAACTAAGGCTGATAACTCAGTCTTTGAGACACCGGTCTCCCCCTGGGAGGTGCGTAGGGTACTCAGAGGCATGAAGGCCGGCACGGCGCCTGGTCTAGATGGTATCTAGAAGGTAGCCCTCCTTCGATGGGACCCGAAATGTCTAGAGTTGCCGAATCTGTTTACGGCGATTATGTTGTCTGGAAAGTTGCCAAAAGTCCTCAAGAAAAACAGAACAACTCTGATACCGAAGACAGTTGATCCGAGCCTTCTGTCTAATATATCCCGATGGCGCCCTATCACGATAGGGTCCATCATATTGAGATTATTCTCTGGGGTCTTGAATAAGAGGCTGATGAATGCCTGCGAGATTCACCCCCGACAGAAAGGATTTATCTCTGCCCCCGGTTGTGCCGAAAACCTTATGTTGCTGGATGGACTCATGAAACTGAGCACATGGGAGAGGAAGCCATTGGCAGTAGTGTTCATCGACTTTGCCAAGGCGTTTGATAGGTTGTTTGCTAACAGACTCTCAACATTTCGAAACCACTCCTGTGATAGTTTTTCCCATGGAGGCTTTTTTTCTCTGTACATCAAATTAAGGCTTAGATAGTTGAACAGTTGTGACAGTTGCACATCACAGTGTAGATAGATTACATTCTCTTCTTTCCAACAAGCTCAGGCATTCAATGCCAGCACAACCTGGCTGGTTAACAGAAGCTAACTCATTCATCTGCTCACATCATGAGGCTATCTAAAAACAGACTCCAAAGGTAAAAGGAGAGTAAATTATGTTTCACAATGTGTAGATTTCAATCTTTGTGTGAAACTGAGTAAAAGTTTGTGTTGAATTTGAGCAGCTGTTCTGATATTGCTTTAGACTATATGGTGACATTGTTGAAAATCCGGGTAATTTCTCCTGCATTCAGCACATAGGTTGTTTGCTACCAGACTCTCAACATTTCGAAACCACTCCTGTGATTGTTTTTCACATGGAGGCTGTTCTAACATCTTTTATGAAAACAAGGCAGGGTCAAGTGTGAATGGGGCTTCCCCCACAATGTTGTCAACCTGTAGATGAGTGCTAATTAATATATTCAGAGGTGAATAGTTTAGGTGATGAGTGCTAAGTCTCCACTTGACTTCCAATATTGCTATCTTAATGAGGCTATCTAAAAACAGATTCCAAAGGTAAGAGGAGTGTAAATTATGTTTCACAATGTGTAGATTTCAATCTTTGTGTGAAACTGAGTAAAAGTTTGTGCTGAATTTGAGCAGCTGTTCTGATTTTGATTTAGACTATATGGTGACATTGTTGAAAATCCGGGTAATTTCTCCTGCATTCAGCACATAGGTTGTTTGCTACCAGCCTCTCAACATTTCGAAACCACTCCTGTGATAGTTTTTCCCATGGAGGCTTTTTTTCTCTGTACATCAAATTAAGGCTTAGATAGTTGAACAGTTGTGATAGTTGCACATCACAGTGTAGATAGATTACATTCTCTTCTTTCCAACAAGCTCAGGCATTCAATGCCAGCACAACCTGGCTGCTTAACAGAAGCCAACTCATTCATCTGCTCGACGTCTCATTCGAATGTCTGCCCTATCAACTTTCGATGGTACTTTCTGTGCCTACCATGGTGACCACGGGTAACGGGGAATCAGGGTTCGAGCAGGCGCGCAAATTACCCACTCCCGACTCGGGGAGGTAGTGACGAAAAATAACAATACAGGACTCTTTCGAGGCCCTGTAATTGGAATGAGCATAGCTGCCGGAGGTGTTGGAATGGAAAGAAAGCAGCCGTGTGACTTAGCCCCTGGTGCACTTGGTTGTTGCGGGAGGCGTTTCTATGGTATCGGATGGGGATTTCTTCCGCCTTGAAGGGCCTCAGCTGGCTGCTGCTCGAGTTGTCGGTTCCTTCGCCAGCGGGAGTGCTCCAATCCGATGCGTGGGAGTGGCCTGATTGATTTGGGTGCGTGGTCCACAACCCCTACTATTGGCGCGTTGCAGAAAGAACACTGGGTAGGCTAGAGTGTTAGACTCACTACCCCCCATTTATCATTAAGTGCAAGATACTGCCGGGTAGGTTAGGGTGTAAGACCCACTGCCCCATCCAGTTGGTCGGAATGGCGTCGCCAGTTGTTACAAGCCTTGGGATGTTGCCTGCCCGAGCCTCTACTCCTAGTAGGCGTACGTCCCCTGGTAAGTGCAACCGTGTTATCCTTCGAAGGTCGGGTTGTTGGTCCTCTGATCGGCCGCCGACAGGAATGTCTGGGCCGGTTAGGAGGACCAACAGATGGTTGAATGTGGTAACACAGCGCTTCAAGAAGGCCGAGAGTGATGGACTGGGGAGTCCGGTTGCCTCTCCATTGGCACGTGGAGGTGGCTATATACCCCTTCGGAAAAGGCTTTTTCACGATTCGCCCAAAGCTAAACAGGTCCTGTTTATGGGGTTTCGGAAACATGCTCTTCCTGATGTGAGGAAGGAGCAGCCTCGGTACCAGGCTGATGATTCAGTCAAAGTGGGTATTAGGCTTCCCTTCCGAACACAGCCTTGTCCCCTCTGCAGGTCGGTTATGGCGTCAGCTTCGACATCATCGTCCCACCTTAAGTCGAAGCATAGGCTTAGGTCGGTCTTGTTCATATGCTCCTTATGCAACAAGACTGGATCAGGTTTGAGAGCCATGGCCTGTCACGTCCCCAAGTGTGGGGCGAGAAGGCAAAGTCAGACCTCGGTTGGTGATGAGCGATGCACAGTCTGCTCCAAAGTCTTCACCACCAAACGTGGGCTGTCCTACCACGTTAGGGTGAAGCACGCTGGACATCTCCCGGAGCATTTGGGTCGGCCGAATGAAGGGGATAGGAGGCCAAGGAAAGGTATGTGGTCCCAACCAGATGTTGTGCTTCTCAGATCCCTGATGGAGTCAACTGGTGGGACCACTGGCTTCTATGCCTCTGCAGCGACTAAGCTTCCCAAGTATACATTGGCCCAGATCAGAAACAAGTGCAAACAACTACGGCGATTGAGCAAGGGATCGTCGGCCCCCCCAACGGCGGTTGCTGATTGAGCCCCCGACCGACAGTGGTTAAGGTTGTGGGGGGTCACAGACGGTCTGCTGTGACCAAGAAAGGGCCTGGAAAACGCGGTTTCAGGCGCCTCCAGATGTTCTTTGAGGTCAACCGTAGCAGCTTGGCTAAGTTGATCTTCGACGGTACCGATCATAGTGGATGCCCTATCGCACCAGCGGTGGTCGAAAATGCATTCAAGGAAAAGTGGGAGGGTGCTGATGCTTATGTTGGTCTAGGCCAATTTCGAACATCAACGAAAGCCGATAATTCAGTCTTTGAGAGCCCAGTCTCTCCCTGGGAAGTGCGGAGAATACTCAGGAATATGAAAGCCAGTACGGGGACTGGTCTCGACGGTATCTCGAAGGCGGTCCTCCTTCGATGGGACCCGAAGTGTATTGAGTTGGCGAATCTGTTTACGGCGATGATGTTGTCCGGTAAGCTGCCAGGAATCCTTAAGAGAACTTATGGGGTGCCCAGAGTCATTTATCTGGCTGATAATGGCTCAGTGGGACTGGCCAAGTTGGAGCAGAGTGACCGTGTCCTCAGAGTGGCGGTCCGGCAGTGGCTACACCTCCATCAGTCAGTGACTAATGGCTTGTTGTATGCCAGATGCAAAGATGGAGGACTTGGTTTGAACAAACTGGCGAGACACATTCCGAGTGTTCAGGCGAACAGAATTGTGTCTCTGGTGCACTCCAGGGATGAGTGCACCAAATTAATGACAAGGAAAACCGTCACGACGAGTCACCTTCGGAGGTTGAGAGAGGCGTCTGGTGAGACGGTTGAAGACCCCTCCTCAGTGAGTCAGGAGGGGTCGACAGGAACCCTGTTGTCAGGAGAAAAGGTTTGCTTCGACTGGAGGAAAGAAGCATTTGACAGGTGGGCCGATCTGAAAGCTCAGGGAACGGGGATCGGCAATTTCCGAGCAGACCCGATCAGCAACCACTGGCTGCGTAACCCAGGCGGTTGTTATCTCAGTGAGAGCCAATTCATCTTGGCACTCCAGATGCGTACTAACACCTTCCGGACCAGAGCGTTTGACTCGAGGGGCCGAGGCGGCCAAAGGAACGACAAACGGTGCAGATTGTGTGGGAAAGCAGTGGAAACACTGAAACACATTTTGGGTGTTTGTAGGAAACTTAAACGGAATCGTATGGCG
>NW_027605185.1:519570-524570 GCF_048128805.1 Centroberyx gerrardi
TTTCTCCTGCATTCAGCACTTAGGCTGTTTGCTCCCAGACTCTCAACATTTTGAAACCACTCCTGTGATAGTTTTTCCCATGGAGGCTTTTTTTCTCTGTACATCAAATTAAGGCTTAGATAGTTGAACAGTTGTGATAGTTGCACATCACAGTGTAGATAGATTACATTCTCTTCTTTCCAACAAGCTCAGGCATTCAATGCCAGCACAACCTGGCTGGTTAACAGAAGCTAACTCATTCATCTGCTCACATCATGAGGCTATCTAAAAACAGACTCCAAAGGTAAAAGGAGAGTAAATTATGTTTCACAATGTGTAGATTTCAATCTTTGTGTGAAACTGAGTAAAAGTTTGTGTTGAATTTGAGCAGCTGTTCTGATATTGCTTTAGACTATATGGTGACATTGTTGAAAATCCGGGTAATTTCTCCTGCATTCAGCACATAGGTTGTTTGCTCCCAGAGTCTCAACATTTTGAAACCACTCCTGTGATTGTTTTTCACATGGAGGCTGTTCTAACATCTTTTATGACAACAAGGCAGGGTCAAGTGTGAATGGGGCTTCCCCCACAATGTTGTCAACCTGTAAATGAGTGCTAATTAATATATTCAGAGGTGAATAGTGTAGGTGATGAGTGCTAAGTCTCCACTTGACTTCCAATATTGCTATCTTAATGAGGCTATCTAAAAACAGATTCCAAAGGTAAGAGGAGTGTCAGGGAGAGGAGGCCTCAGCCTTGGAGAGAGCAAACCATCCTGGTACAAGGCAACTCCATCTCAGCGACGAGGTCTTGTGGTCGAGGAGGTGCGCCGGCAAGAACAGGCAGCGAGGTGCGCAAAGGCCATTTCTCAAGCAAAGCAAGGGCAGTGGATGAGATGGGAGGGAGTTGAGAAGAGAAAGTTCTCTTGGAAGGAGTTGTGGGACATGGAAGCATTTCGAACCAGCTTCATTATACGAGCCACGTACGATGTCCTGCCATCTCCCAAGAACCTCAGCCAATGGTACGGCGAAGACCCTACGTGACCCCTCTGTCCATCTCCAGCAAACCTGAAGCACATTCTTGTCAGCTGCAAGACAAGCCTTACACAAGGCCGTTACACCTGGCGGCACAACCAGGTACTGAAGTGCCTAGCAGCTACGCTGGAGAGCAGACGGACAACCATCAACGCCCTGCCTCCTCTGTCATCCCATCCTGCATCTGCAAGAGAGTTTGTCCGTGAAGGTGCGAAGCAGCCCAAGGCCTGTACCCCACATCCAGAGGCCGGGCAGTTGGGAGCGGCACGGGACTGTCTCTCTTTCTCTCTCACAGCGAGAAGGATCGCCGCATCATCCACTGCCTGCTGTGCGAGAAACCTCAGGAAGTACTGTCTGCCCACCTGGCCAGGGTCTGCATGAAACGCAACACAGCTGTGGAGAGGCAGGCAGAGCTGCAGAGGGCCAAGACGTCGATGAAGGCTTGGACCCGCCAAGGCAGAACCTGGGACTACGCCGAGATGTGCAGGCGGTACCCCCACAGGCCTTCCAGACTGGCTCTTCTTGAAGATCTTCGTAGAAGAAACTTCTTCGTCCTCAATGCCCCCATGGACGCAGACATTGAACCCAGCGACGAGCAACCAACCACTGCAGCTGCCGCCGAGCAAGCCCCCATCCCGGCCAGTGGCAGCACAGAAGAGGACCGTAGAGGCTCTGAAGAGACCCCCGGCTCTGATTCCAGTGAGGATGCTGGTCCAAGTGACCCAACATGGCAAAAGTAAGTTCATCACCTCACTCAACACACACAAGTTCAATCAATGATCTTTGGCTGTGAACATCTGTAAGTTCCTTTGAGCTAATTTTCTCTGTATTTTCTCAGGGACACGGCCCAGTACCAGACATCACTGAGGGTCAAAATGCAGCAGATGGGACTTTATGAAAAGTTCCCACGTGAAGCTGCAATTTTGACGGGTTTCAAGCAGTACCTGACTACCTCTCTGCTAGTCCCAAACTGCCAACAGGAGGTAAGCTCTAACCACGTTTTATTTATTTATTTAACCTTTATTTAACCAGGCAAGTCATTAAGAACAAATTCTTATGCCCTGTAATTGGAATGAGTACACTTTAAATCCTTTAACGAGGATCCATTGGAGGGCAAGTCTGGTGGTAATTCCAGCTTTCCAGCAGGAAAAGGCATTCAAGGAGAAATGGGAAAATGTTGATGCCTGCGCGGGCCTGGGTCAATTCCGAACATCAACTAAGGCTGATAACTCAGTCTTTGAGACACCGGTCTCCCCCTGGGAGGTGCGTAGGGTACTCAGAGGCATGAAGGCCGGCACGGCGCCTGGTCTAGATGGTATCTAGAAGGTAGCCCTCCTTCGATGGGACCCGAAATGTCTAGAGTTGCCGAATCTGTTTACGGCGATTATGTTGTCTGGAAAGTTGCCAAAAGTCCTCAAGAAAAACAGAACAACTCTGATACCGAAGACAGTTGATCCGAGCCTTCTGTCTAATATATCCCGATGGCGCCCTATCACGATAGGGTCCATCATATTGAGATTATTCTCTGGGGTCTTGAATAAGAGGCTGATGAATGCCTGCGAGATTCACCCCCGACAGAAAGGATTTATCTCTGCCCCCGGTTGTGCCGAAAACCTTATGTTGCTGGATGGACTCATGAAACTGAGCACATGGGAGAGGAAGCCATTGGCAGTAGTGTTCATCGACTTTGCCAAGGCGTTTGATAGGTTGTTTGCTAACAGACTCTCAACATTTCGAAACCACTCCTGTGATAGTTTTTCCCATGGAGGCTTTTTTTCTCTGTACATCAAATTAAGGCTTAGATAGTTGAACAGTTGTGACAGTTGCACATCACAGTGTAGATAGATTACATTCTCTTCTTTCCAACAAGCTCAGGCATTCAATGCCAGCACAACCTGGCTGGTTAACAGAAGCTAACTCATTCATCTGCTCACATCATGAGGCTATCTAAAAACAGACTCCAAAGGTAAAAGGAGAGTAAATTATGTTTCACAATGTGTAGATTTCAATCTTTGTGTGAAACTGAGTAAAAGTTTGTGTTGAATTTGAGCAGCTGTTCTGATATTGCTTTAGACTATATGGTGACATTGTTGAAAATCCGGGTAATTTCTCCTGCATTCAGCACATAGGTTGTTTGCTACCAGACTCTCAACATTTCGAAACCACTCCTGTGATTGTTTTTCACATGGAGGCTGTTCTAACATCTTTTATGAAAACAAGGCAGGGTCAAGTGTGAATGGGGCTTCCCCCACAATGTTGTCAACCTGTAGATGAGTGCTAATTAATATATTCAGAGGTGAATAGTTTAGGTGATGAGTGCTAAGTCTCCACTTGACTTCCAATATTGCTATCTTAATGAGGCTATCTAAAAACAGATTCCAAAGGTAAGAGGAGTGTAAATTATGTTTCACAATGTGTAGATTTCAATCTTTGTGTGAAACTGAGTAAAAGTTTGTGCTGAATTTGAGCAGCTGTTCTGATTTTGATTTAGACTATATGGTGACATTGTTGAAAATCCGGGTAATTTCTCCTGCATTCAGCACATAGGTTGTTTGCTACCAGCCTCTCAACATTTCGAAACCACTCCTGTGATAGTTTTTCCCATGGAGGCTTTTTTTCTCTGTACATCAAATTAAGGCTTAGATAGTTGAACAGTTGTGATAGTTGCACATCACAGTGTAGATAGATTACATTCTCTTCTTTCCAACAAGCTCAGGCATTCAATGCCAGCACAACCTGGCTGCTTAACAGAAGCCAACTCATTCATCTGCTCGACGTCTCATTCGAATGTCTGCCCTATCAACTTTCGATGGTACTTTCTGTGCCTACCATGGTGACCACGGGTAACGGGGAATCAGGGTTCGAGCAGGCGCGCAAATTACCCACTCCCGACTCGGGGAGGTAGTGACGAAAAATAACAATACAGGACTCTTTCGAGGCCCTGTAATTGGAATGAGCATAGCTGCCGGAGGTGTTGGAATGGAAAGAAAGCAGCCGTGTGACTTAGCCCCTGGTGCACTTGGTTGTTGCGGGAGGCGTTTCTATGGTATCGGATGGGGATTTCTTCCGCCTTGAAGGGCCTCAGCTGGCTGCTGCTCGAGTTGTCGGTTCCTTCGCCAGCGGGAGTGCTCCAATCCGATGCGTGGGAGTGGCCTGATTGATTTGGGTGCGTGGTCCACAACCCCTACTATTGGCGCGTTGCAGAAAGAACACTGGGTAGGCTAGAGTGTTAGACTCACTACCCCCCATTTATCATTAAGTGCAAGATACTGCCGGGTAGGTTAGGGTGTAAGACCCACTGCCCCATCCAGTTGGTCGGAATGGCGTCGCCAGTTGTTACAAGCCTTGGGATGTTGCCTGCCCGAGCCTCTACTCCTAGTAGGCGTACGTCCCCTGGTAAGTGCAACCGTGTTATCCTTCGAAGGTCGGGTTGTTGGTCCTCTGATCGGCCGCCGACAGGAATGTCTGGGCCGGTTAGGAGGACCAACAGATGGTTGAATGTGGTAACACAGCGCTTCAAGAAGGCCGAGAGTGATGGACTGGGGAGTCCGGTTGCCTCTCCATTGGCACGTGGAGGTGGCTATATACCCCTTCGGAAAAGGCTTTTTCACGATTCGCCCAAAGCTAAACAGGTCCTGTTTATGGGGTTTCGGAAACATGCTCTTCCTGATGTGAGGAAGGAGCAGCCTCGGTACCAGGCTGATGATTCAGTCAAAGTGGGTATTAGGCTTCCCTTCCGAACACAGCCTTGTCCCCTCTGCAGGTCGGTTATGGCGTCAGCTTCGACATCATCGTCCCACCTTAAGTCGAAGCATAGGCTTAGGTCGGTCTTGTTCATATGCTCCTTATGCAACAAGACTGGATCAGGTTTGAGAGCCATGGCCTGTCACGTCCCCAAGTGTGGGGCGAGAAGGCAAAGTCAGACCTCGGTTGGTGATGAGCGATGCACAGTCTGCTCCAAAGTCTTCACCACCAAACGTGGGCTGT
>NW_027605185.1:532070-552070 GCF_048128805.1 Centroberyx gerrardi
ATAGCAATATTGGAAGTCAAGTGGAGACTTAGCACTCATCACCTACACTATTCACCTCTGAATATATTAATTAGCACTCATTTACAGGTTGACAACATTGTGGGGGAAGCCCCATTCACACTTGACCCTGCCTTGTTGTCATAAAAGATGTTAGAACAGCCTCCATGTGAAAAACAATCACAGGAGTGGTTTCAAAATGTTGAGACTCTGGGAGCAAACAACCTATGTGCTGAATGCAGGAGAAATTACCCGGATTTTCAACAATGTGATCATATAGTCTAAAGCAATATCAGAACAGCTGCTCAAATTCAACACAAACTTTTACTCAGTTTCACACAAAGATTGAAATCTACACATTGTGAAACATAATTTACTCTCCTTTTACCTTTGGAGTCTGTTTTTAGATAGCCTCATGATGTGAGCAGATGAATGAGTTAGCTTCTGTTAACCAGCCAGGTTGTGCTGGCATTGAATGCCTGAGCTTGTTGGAAAGAAGAGAATGTAATCTATCTACACTGTGATGTGCAACTATCACAACTGTTCAACTATCTAAGCCTTAATTTGATGTACAGAGAAAAAAAGCCTCCATGGGAAAAACTATCACAGGAGTGGTTTCAAAATGTTGAGAGTCTGGGAGCAAACAGCCTAAGTGCTGAATGCAGGAGAAATTACCCGAATATTCAACAATAGTCTAAAGCAATATCAGAACAGCTGCTCAAATTCAACACAAACTTGTACTCAGTTTCACACAAAGATTGAAATCTACACATTATGAAGCATATTTTACACTCCTCTTACCTTTGGAATCTGTTTTTAGATAGCCTCATTAAGATAGCAATATTGGAAGTCAAGTGGAGACTTAGCACTCATCACCTACACTATTCACCTCTGAATATATTAATTAGCACTCATTTACAGGTTGACAACATTGTGGGGGAAGCCCCATTCACACTTGACCCTGCCTTGTTGTCATAAAAGATGTTAGAACAGCCTCCATGTGAAAAACAATCACAGGAGTGGTTTCAAAATGTTGAGACTCTGGGAGCAAACAACCTATGTGCTGAATGCAGGAGAAATTACCCGGATTTTCAACAATGTGATAGGTTGACAAAATTGTGGGGGAAGCCCCATTCACACTTGACCCTGCCTTGTTTTCATAAAAGATGTTAGAACAGTCGCACACCAGCTCAGATGAAATTAGTTGCCCAAACCTGACCCACTCTGCAGAACACACACCCAGAAAGCCCAGTCCCAAGAGACAAACGTGAGGATGAGAAAGAGCCGAAGATGTATTTCCCCTTTTACGTGGGAAACCTCAGTGTTGGCCGATTTGGAAGAGGAACTACACAGCAACAGAAACATATCAACTCTCCTGAAGACGGGGGGGACGCTGTTGAAGCACTGAATAGAAACACTTAATGACTTTAAAGGGAATGACCAAGCCACAATAAATCTCCTTTTTGTGGGATCTGCCGTCTCCTCTCCCTAATTCCAGTGCCTCATATCGAACACTGAATGTTCCTAGGCTCCAGCCCTCTCCAATTAGGTCACACCTAAATTTGGAACATCACCTACACTATTCACCTCTGAATATATTAATTAGCACTCATTTACAGGTTGACAACATTGTGGGGGAAGCCCCATTCACATGATGAGTCACAAACTCCTCCCACCTTTGATAGGCCACAATCAAGCTAATGGGCCTATGGCATCATCATGGAGGATAAATACTGCAGGTAAACTCCACTGCATCAGTGTGTTTTCAATTCTGATCACACACACCACCTCTTTGCCATTTTGGAAGAGAATTTCATCGAACCTGTAGACTTCTGAAGAAAACTCTTTTTTGAAGTTTCTTGCTTTTTTAAAAGGATTTTTTTCGCCTGCTATTTCTATTTCTATTCTTTTTTGGTTTATTTTCTTGCTTTCTCTCTTCCCAAGAGCTTTGTTTTTTTTTTTCTTCTTTTTGTGAAAAAGACTTTTCTGAGGACAATGGCAGGACAGGCTGCAAAGTAAGTACCAATTTGTTTTCACTAGTTGAATTGTATTTTGCTTGAAACATGCAAATGTGGCTGCCAGTGCAGTAAGTGATATTCACTTGAAAAGATTTCTTAAAATAAGTCAGGGGTGGTTTCACTGACTGTCTACTTTCTCTCTTTCTCTCTCACAGCTCGGATCGCCGCATCATCCACTGCCTGCTGTGCGAGAAACCCCAGGAAGTACTGTCTGCCCACCTGGCCAGGGTCTGCATGAAGCGCAACACAGTTGTGGAGAGGCAGGCAGAGCTGCAGAGGGCCAAGAAGTCGATGAAGGATTGGACCCGCCAAGGCAGAACCTGGGACTACGCCGAGATGTGCAGGCGGTACCCCCACAGGCCTTCCAGACTGGCTCTTCTTGAAGATCTTCGTAGAAGAAACTTCTTCGTCCTCAATGCCCCCATGGACGCAGACATTGAACCCAGCGACGAGCAACCGTCAACTTCAGCTGCTGCCGAGCAAGCCCCCATCCCGGCCAGTGGCAGCACAGAAGAAGACCGTAGAGGCGCTGAAGAGACCCCCGGCACTGATTCCAGTGAGGATGCTGGTCCAAGTGACCCAACATGGCAAAAGTAAGTTCATCACCTCACTCAACACACACAAGTTCAATCAATGATCTTTGGCTGTGAACATCTGTAAGTTCCTTTGAGCTAATTTTCTCTGTATTTTCTCAGGGACACGGCCCAGTACCAGACAACCCTGAGGGTCAAAATGCAGCAGATGGGACTTTATGAAAAGTTCCCACGTGAAGCTGCAATTTTGACGGGGTTCAAGCAGTACCTGACTACCTCTCTGCTAGTCCCAAACTGCCAACAGGAGGTAAGATCTAACCACATTTTATTTATTTATTTAACCTTTATTTAACCAGGCAAGTCATTAAGAACAAATTCTTATTTACATCTTACACTATAGTATTCTGCTCTCTGTGTTGCTCTTTGCAGCCTGTAGACTTATTAGCATCTCTATAGTGTGACAACAGGCTCATTGACACGCGCACACACCCCCATACACACACAGACTGCAGCTCTGTAGCAATTCACACTTCTTCTCTTCCTCTTTCATCACAGGTAGACAATGTCTCCAGGATGCTCAGGTACATCCAGCCGAGCGGGAATGAGGTGAGCATGGACTTTCTCCTGAAGAGCACGGAAACCCAAGACTTCCTTAACAGGCTGAGAGTAGTGCAGATGAGTCCATCCACCATCATCAACTACATAAAGAACATGATCCGGTGTGTCCAGTATCTCAAGACACGCCTGGATTTGGCTGCAGCGGACCCGGACTTCCACAGGAAGTGTCAGGCATACATTGAGCTGCTCAACACCTTGAGGAAGCCAGTGGCAAAGGCCCTCAGCAAAGCCACATGTCAAAAAAGGTGAGTTGTTAATCTCCCTGCTCTACCTTTCCTTTAATGACTTCTCTCATGTGGATAGTACTTGGAAGGCTGCCAGGATTATGTGATACAGAAAAATCTCTAGCTCTCCTCCTCATTGGTGTTTTGTTTTATCTTATCATTCTAGGTACGACCGCTTCATTCATGGCCAGGTGACTCTCCATGACTGCCAGAGAGTCCTCCGCGAGTCAAACAAGGACATGCTGGGCATCTACGGGAGGCTCCTGCAGCACCAGCATGTGGAAGAAGAGGAGAAGACGCTGTTCCGCTACCACTGCGAAGCCATCCTGATCCTAAAACATTTCCAGAGACCCGGAGCAGTGGAGGGATTGACAGTAAGTACTTTTCCCCCTCAGTGTTTCCTCAGTTGGTACAAAGTATTGCATGTAGTCAGCAGAAAATATTGCATGTCCAGATTCAAATAGAACAGGGTTACTTTGTTCATGTCATTAATTCCCACGGTGTCCTTCATTGTTTTCCAGACGTCAGAGTGGCTCGACCAGAAGCGCGTTGATGGACGAGTCTGTGTGGGGGTCAGCCAACATAAAACGGCCACAATGCAGATTGCGACATTGGCCCTCACCGAGGAGGAGGCTGCAGTAAGTTCTCTAACAGGCTGAAAAAACTCACCATGAATAACTGTAACACCAGAATCAGAATCAGTTCCTGCTTTGCCTCGCTGGTCCATTTCTTCACTGTTTTGACCAAAGGCTCCATCAATAATTTCTCAAGTATTAACTTCATTCATATCTTATCTCCACAGATGCTGGACGAATACTACCATGGCATCCGCCAAGGATGTATGCAGGACGGTGTGGATGATGAGGGCAAATTTTTCCTGTCCAAATCCGGCGGACCAATTTCCAGTGCCACCAACGACCTCAGACGTCTGCATGAACAGTAAGTATTAGCAGAATCCCATGTACTAACATGTATATATTAATATGTACTGTACAGAGAAGGTAGACAAGGATTCAATTGGTAGACTGGTTTTGTACTCTTTCTATAATATTATTCAAATAATATTATAAAAACAGGAGAAAAATTGAAACATGAACATGCTGAGACCTCGTAAAATGCAGCACATGTGCTGGATGGAGGAGGCTGTTTTCCCAGTCTCAACGATGTGAGCAGAAGGTTAGGGTTAGGGCTATTTTCTGTAAAAAAAAAAAAGAACTGAAAGAATTCAGGGTTGAGAGTGGGATTGTAATCTGAGATTTCTTCTTCATTGCAGCTACAAATTACCAAACATCACCAGCCAAGAAATCAGAAAAGTTGCAGAGACAGCGGTGAGTGCAAACTTTTCAGAGGAGCAGAAAAGTGCAGCGGCACACTACATGGCCCACTACAGGATGAGGACCCTGGAGGGTATCGTGGCCACCGCCAACCTGTTCAACAGTTTGAAACGGTATGTGTCATCATCCAAAACACACAACCTTCAACTATTCTCTCTCTCACAGCTGCTTCCAAGGTCAGTCCAGCTGTTTGTCAGTGTTTAACCATGAAATCTTCTCCATCTTGCAGTTCTTCTACTGATGAGTCAGGGGATGCGAGGAGTGGTCGGAGAGAAAAGAGAGGCAGAGACACCGCTGAACAGGACGGCAGGGACTTTACAGCGTTTATCCAGCACTTCCCGGTGACAGCGACTGGCCAGCCGCCCACTAAGAAGCAACGGACCGACGCTGGGTTTCCGACTGACAGAGTGTTTTATGACAGGTGGAGGGCTGTGCAGTATGGCAAGCGGGAGGAATACCTCTTGTGTAAGTGTAAATACTTTATTATGCAATGATTAAATTAAATGATTAACAACATTTCTATAAACAAAAGTAACGTAGAATTCACAAGTGTGGACAAGAATTTAAATTTAAATTTCCTCTCTTTGACAGCCCAATGTACAAGACACCCCCCAACTGTCCAGAAGGTCACAAAGGTCATCAGGGATGAGGGGTGGACTGCCAACCATCCCCGTCCTGAGGACATTGTGGCAAAGTGGAAACCAGCCAAGAGGGTGCAGGTTGAGAGTGATCCACGCATCATTAGGAGGGTCACAAGGCAGAGGTGGACAGGCCTGGCCATCAAGGATTTTGGTGGCGACAAAGGGAAAGGTATGTAAAAATGTCTTGTGAGCAGGAGAGCATTAATCCAACAAGCAAGCTATTAGGTTTAACAAATGTATTCTTGCCATTTCCAGCATACTTGTATATTATGTTAGTACATGAATTGTTCACTTGTTTTCCTTTGCTCTCCTGTTTTCTCTGTAAATTCACATATTCACACACTAATGTCACCTTCTTTTGACCACAGGAGTTGTTGCCACCAAATCCTTTGCCAAGGGCTCCATCATCTGTGATTATCATGGCAAGGTAATCACAGCAGCAGAGGGCAGGAAGATGATGGAGTCCATGCAGGATGAGATGGGCTACCTTTTTTTTTTCAAGACTCATGATGGTCGCGACCTTTGCATCGACGCCCAGACGTTTCCTTGCGAGTGTCACCCATCTGAAGAAACCCTTGGCAGAATGATCAACCATTCGCGGAAGAACAGCAATGTCACGCCACGCTACTGCAAGATGAACTTCCCGGAAGGAGTGAGGGATGTCATCCTGTTCCAGGCCTCCAAAGACATTTCCATCAGCGAAGAGGTCCGGTTCAACTACGGAGTGAACAGGAAGTCTTTCCGAGGAGAAGGGCTGGAACTCGAGTGGCTGGATGACTGACCAACATAGCAGCAGGTAAAGTTTGAATGCAGGCCCATTAAGATGTGTGTGTGTGTGTGTGTGTGTGTGTGTGCCAGAGTTGCCAGTGAGGGGCCCTGCAGGCCTCTCCTTTTCTTTCACTGCATCAATAAATTCATACTACTTCTCTTTATCTTTCATCACAGGTGGACAGTGTCTCCAGGATGCAGTTCTATTTAGGACTAGGTGATACAATCCCTTGTTTGCACATAACTTGAGACCTTGCTGATGTGAGTGGGAACGACGATGACACCTAAGGGTTTTCAAGTGGGCGCCCTCCTTCCTCAGCGTTTCACTGATGAGCCCACTACACCTCCAGAGGGTTCAGCGATGAGGCCTGGCATCCCAGGCTCACCCCCCTTGACATCATCTCGTTCTTGATGTTATTTCGGAGCCCAGGTGTTGTCTCTCCTCTTAATCCAGAGCCACTGGCTCGCCCTTTCAGCAGCACCGGGGAGGGCTTTGATGGCTTGACGTTGGCCCTGGCCTCGGATTCCCATGTCCTTAAGCAGCCTGGTAGTTGACATGCCTACGAAGCCTCTGCATCCAACTTCCACTGGGCGAACCATAGCTTTCCAGCCATGTTGTTCAGCGTCGGCTGCCAGCTCAGCCTACTTAAGCCTCTTACGTTCGTAGGCCTCGCCCACAGCGTCCTCCCAGGGCACTGTAAGCTCTATGATGTAGACAGTGCGAAGTGAGCTGGACCAAAGCAAGAGGTCCGGTCTGAGGTTGCTCGTGGCGATCTCAGATGGGAAGCAGAGCCTCTGTTCCAGGTCCGCCAGTAACTTCCAGTCCCGTGCCGCTCCCAACTGCCCGGCCTCTGGATGTGGGGTACAGGCCTTGGGCTGCTTCGCACCTTCACGGACAAACTCTCTTGCAGATGCAGGATGGGATGACAGAGGAGGCAGGGCGTTGATGGTTGTCCGTCTGCTCTCCAGCGTAGCTGCTAGGCACTTCAGTACCTGGTTGTGCCGCCAGGTGTAACGGCCTTGTGTAAGGCTTGTCTTGCAGCCGACAAGAATGTGCTTCAGGTTTGCTGGAGATGGACAGAGGGGGCACGTAGGGTCTTCGCCGTACCATTGGCTGAGGTTCTTGGGAGATGGCAGGACATCGTACGTGGCTCGTATAATGAAGCTGGTTCGAAATGCTTCCATGTCCCACAACTCCTTCCAAGAGAACTTTCTCTTCTCAACTCCCTCCCATCTCATCCACTGCCCTTGCTTTGCTTGAGAAATGGCCTTTGCGCACCTCGCTGCCTGTTCTTGCCGGCGCACCTCCTCGACCACAAGATCTCGTCGCTGAGATGGAGTTGCCTTGTACCAGGATGGTTTGCTCTCTCCAAGGCCGAGGCCTCCTCTCCCTTACACTCCTCTTACCTTTGGAATCTGTTTTTAGATAGCCTCATTAAGATAGCAATATTGGAAGTCAAGTGGAGACTTAGCACTCATCACCTACACTATTCACCTCTGAATATATTAATTAGCACTCATTTACAGGTTGACAACATTGTGGGGGAAGCCCCATTCACACTTGACCCTGCCTTGTTGTCATAAAAGATGTTAGAACAGCCTCCATGTGAAAAACAATCACAGGAGTGGTTTCAAACTGTTGAGACTCTGGGAGCAAACAACCTATGTGCTGAATGCAGGAGAAATTACCCGGATTTTCAACAATGTGATCATATAGTCTAAAGCAATATCAGAACAGCTGCTCAAATTCAACACAAACTTTTACTCAGTTTCACACAAAGATTGAAATCTACACATTGTGAAACATAATTTACTCTCCTTTTACCTTTGGAGTCTGTTTTTAGATAGCCTCATGATGTGAGCAGATGAATGAGTTAGCTTCTGTTAACCAGCCAGGTTGTGCTGGCATTGAATGCCTGAGCTTGTTGGAAAGAAGAGAATGTAATCTATCTACACTGTGATGTGCAACTATCACAACTGTTCAACTATCTAAGCCTTAATTTGATGTACAGAGAAAAAAAGCCTCCATGGGAAAAACTATCACAGGAGTGGTTTCAAAATGTTGAGAGTCTGGGAGCAAACAGCCTAAGTGCTGAATGCAGGAGAAATTACCCGAATATTCAACAATAGTCTAAAGCAATATCAGAACAGCTGCTCAAATTCAACACAAACTTGTACTCAGTTTCACACAAAGATTGAAATCTACACATTATGAAGCATATTTTACACTCCTCTTACCTTTGGAATCTGTTTTTAGATAGCCTCATTAAGATAGCAATATTGGAAGTCAAGTGGAGACTTAGCACTCATCACCTACACTATTCACCTCTGAATATATTAATTAGCACTCATTTACAGGTTGACAACATTGTGGGGGAAGCCCCATTCACACTTGACCCTGCCTTGTTGTCATAAAAGATGTTAGAACAGCCTCCATGTGAAAAACAATCACAGGAGTGGTTTCAAAATGTTGAGACTCTGGGAGCAAACAACCTATGTGCTGAATGCAGGAGAAATTACCCGGATTTTCAACAATGTCACCATATAGTCTAAAGCAATATCAGAACAGCTGCTCAAATTCAACACAAACTTTTACTCAGTTTCACACAAAGATTGAAATCTACACATTGTGAAACATAATTTACTCTCCTTTTACCTTTGGAGTCTGTTTTTAGATAGCCTCATGATGTGAGCAGATGAATGAGTTAGCTTCTGTTAACCAGCCAGGTTGTGCTGGCATTGAATGCCTGAGCTTGTTGGAAAGAAGAGAATGTAATCTATCTACACTGTGATGTGCAACTATCACAACTGTTCAACTATCTAAGCCTTAATTTGATGTACAGAGAAAAAAAGCCTCCATGGGAAAAACTATCACAGGAGTGGTTTCAAAATGTTGAGAGTCTGGGAGCAAACAGCCTAAGTGCTGAATGCAGGAGAAATTACCCGAATATTCAACAATAGTCTAAAGCAATATCAGAACAGCTGCTCAAATTCAACACAAACTTGTACTCAGTTTCACACAAAGATTGAAATCTACACATTATGAAGCATATTTTACACTCCTCTTACCTTTGGAATCTGTTTTTAGATAGCCTCATTAAGATAGCAATATTGGAAGTCAAGTGGAGACTTAGCACTCATCACCTACACTATTCACCTCTGAATATATTAATTAGCACTCATTTACAGGTTGACAACATTGTGGGGGAAGCCCCATTCACACTTGACCCTGCCTTGTTGTCATAAAAGATGTTAGAACAGCCTCCATGTGAAAAACAATCACAGGAGTGGTTTCAAAATGTTGAGACTCTGGGAGCAAACAACCTATGTGCTGAATGCAGGAGAAATTACCCGGATTTTCAACAATGTGATAGGTTGACAAAATTGTGGGGGAAGCCCCATTCACACTTGACCCTGCCTTGTTTTCATAAAAGATGTTAGAACAGTCGCACACCAGCTCAGATGAAATTAGTTGCCCAAACCTGACCCACTCTGCAGAACACACACCCAGAAAGCCCAGTCCCAAGAGACAAACGTGAGGATGAGAAAGAGCCGAAGATGTATTTCCCCTTTTACGTGGGAAACCTCAGTGTTGGCCGATTTGGAAGAGGAACTACACAGCAACAGAAACATATCAACTCTCCTGAAGACGGGGGGGACGCTGTTGAAGCACTGAATAGAAACACTTAATGACTTTAAAGGGAATGACCAAGCCACAATAAATCTCCTTTTTGTGGGATCTGCCGTCTCCTCTCCCTAATTCCAGTGCCTCATATCGAACACTGAATGTTCCTAGGCTCCAGCCCTCTCCAATTAGGTCACACCTAAATTTGGAACATCACCTACACTATTCACCTCTGAATATATTAATTAGCACTCATTTACAGGTTGGCAACATTGTGGGGGAAGCCCCATTCACATGATGAGTCACAAACTCCTCCCACCTTTGATAGGCCACAATCAAGCTAATGGGCCTATGGCATCATCATGGAGGATAAATACTGCAGGTAAACTCCACTGCATCAGTGTGTTTTCAATTCTGATCACACACACCACCTCTTTGCCATTTTGGAAGAGAATTTCATCGAACCTGTAGACTTCTGAAGAAAACTCTTTTTTGAAGTTTCTTGCTTTTTTAAAAGGATTTTTTTCGCCTGCTATTTCTATTTCTATTCTTTTTTGGTTTATTTTCTTGCTTTCTCTCTTCCCAAGAGCTTTGTTTTTTTTTTTCTTCTTTTTGTGAAAAAGACTTTTCTGAGGACAATGGCAGGACAGGCTGCAAAGTAAGTACCAATTTGTTTTCACTAGTTGAATTGTATTTTGTTTGAAACATGCAAATGTGGCTGCCAGTGCAGTAAGTGATATTCACTTGAAAAGATTTCTTAAAATAAGTCAGGGGTGGTTTCACTGACTGTCTACTTTCTCTCTTTCTCTCTCACAGCTCGGATCGCCGCATCATCCACTGCCTGCTGTGCGAGAAACCCCAGGAAGTACTGTCTGCCCACCTGGCCAGGGTCTGCATGAAGCGCAACACAGTTGTGGAGAGGCAGGCAGAGCTGCAGAGGGCCAAGAAGTCGATGAAGGATTGGACCCGCCAAGGCAGAACCTGGGACTACGCCGAGATGTGCAGGCGGTACCCCCACAGGCCTTCCAGACTGGCTCTTCTTGAAGATCTTCGTAGAAGAAACTTCTTCGTCCTCAATGCCCCCATGGACGCAGACATTGAACCCAGCGACGAGCAACCGTCAACTTCAGCTGCTGCCGAGCAAGCCCCCATCCCGGCCAGTGGCAGCACAGAAGAAGACCGTAGAGGCGCTGAAGAGACCCCCGGCACTGATTCCAGTGAGGATGCTGGTCCAAGTGACCCAACATGGCAAAAGTAAGTTCATCACCTCACTCAACACACACAAGTTCAATCAATGATCTTTGGCTGTGAACATCTGTAAGTTCCTTTGAGCTAATTTTCTCTGTATTTTCTCAGGGACACGGCCCAGTACCAGACAACCCTGAGGGTCAAAATGCAGCAGATGGGACTTTATGAAAAGTTCCCACGTGAAGCTGCAATTTTGACGGGGTTCAAGCAGTACCTGACTACCTCTCTGCTAGTCCCAAACTGCCAACAGGAGGTAAGATCTAACCACATTTTATTTATTTATTTAACCTTTATTTAACCAGGCAAGTCATTAAGAACAAATTCTTATTTACATCTTACACTATAGTATTCTGCTCTCTGTGTTGCTCTTTGCAGCCTGTAGACTTATTAGCATCTCTATAGTGTGACAACAGGCTCATTGACACGCGCACACACCCCCATACACACACAGACTGCAGCTCTGTAGCAATTCACACTTCTTCTCTTCCTCTTTCATCACAGGTAGACAATGTCTCCAGGATGCTCAGGTACATCCAGCCGAGCGGGAATGAGGTGAGCATGGACTTTCTCCTGAAGAGCACGGAAACCCAAGACTTCCTTAACAGGCTGAGAGTAGTGCAGATGAGTCCATCCACCATCATCAACTACATAAAGAACATGATCCGGTGTGTCCAGTATCTCAAGACACGCCTGGATTTGGCTGCAGCGGACCCGGACTTCCACAGGAAGTGTCAGGCATACATTGAGCTGCTCAACACCTTGAGGAAGCCAGTGGCAAAGGCCCTCAGCAAAGCCACATGTCAAAAAAGGTGAGTTGTTAATCTCCCTGCTCTACCTTTCCTTTAATGACTTCTCTCATGTGGATAGTACTTGGAAGGCTGCCAGGATTATGTGATACAGAAAAATCTCTAGCTCTCCTCCTCATTGGTGTTTTGTTTTATCTTATCATTCTAGGTACGACCGCTTCATTCATGGCCAGGTGACTCTCCATGACTGCCAGAGAGTCCTCCGCGAGTCAAACAAGGACATGCTGGGCATCTACGGGAGGCTCCTGCAGCACCAGCATGTGGAAGAAGAGGAGAAGACGCTGTTCCGCTACCACTGCGAAGCCATCCTGATCCTAAAACATTTCCAGAGACCCGGAGCAGTGGAGGGATTGACAGTAAGTACTTTTCCCCCTCAGTGTTTCCTCAGTTGGTACAAAGTATTGCATGTAGTCAGCAGAAAATATTGCATGTCCAGATTCAAATAGAACAGGGTTACTTTGTTCATGTCATTAATTCCCACGGTGTCCTTCATTGTTTTCCAGACGTCAGAGTGGCTCGACCAGAAGCGCGTTGATGGACGAGTCTGTGTGGGGGTCAGCCAACATAAAACGGCCACAATGCAGATTGCGACATTGGCCCTCACCGAGGAGGAGGCTGCAGTAAGTTCTCTAACAGGCTGAAAAAACTCACCATGAATAACTGTAACACCAGAATCAGAATCAGTTCCTGCTTTGCCTCGCTGGTCCATTTCTTCACTGTTTTGACCAAAGGCTCCATCAATAATTTCTCAAGTATTAACTTCATTCATATCTTATCTCCACAGATGCTGGACGAATACTACCATGGCATCCGCCAAGGATGTATGCAGGACGGTGTGGATGATGAGGGCAAATTTTTCCTGTCCAAATCCGGCGGACCAATTTCCAGTGCCACCAACGACCTCAGACGTCTGCATGAACAGTAAGTATTAGCAGAATCCCATGTACTAACATGTATATATTAATATGTACTGTACAGAGAAGGTAGACAAGGATTCAATTGGTAGACTGGTTTTGTACTCTTTCTATAATATTATTCAAATAATATTATAAAAACAGGAGAAAAATTGAAACATGAACATGCTGAGACCTCGTAAAATGCAGCACATGTGCTGGATGGAGGAGGCTGTTTTCCCAGTCTCAACGATGTGAGCAGAAGGTTAGGGTTAGGGCTATTTTCTGTAAAAAAAAAAAAGAACTGAAAGAATTCAGGGTTGAGAGTGGGATTGTAATCTGAGATTTCTTCTTCATTGCAGCTACAAATTACCAAACATCACCAGCCAAGAAATCAGAAAAGTTGCAGAGACAGCGGTGAGTGCAAACTTTTCAGAGGAGCAGAAAAGTGCAGCGGCACACTACATGGCCCACTACAGGATGAGGACCCTGGAGGGTATCGTGGCCACCGCCAACCTGTTCAACAGTTTGAAACGGTATGTGTCATCATCCAAAACACACAACCTTCAACTATTCTCTCTCTCACAGCTGCTTCCAAGGTCAGTCCAGCTGTTTGTCAGTGTTTAACCATGAAATCTTCTCCATCTTGCAGTTCTTCTACTGATGAGTCAGGGGATGCGAGGAGTGGTCGGAGAGAAAAGAGAGGCAGAGACACCGCTGAACAGGACGGCAGGGACTTTACAGCGTTTATCCAGCACTTCCCGGTGACAGCGACTGGCCAGCCGCCCACTAAGAAGCAACGGACCGACGCTGGGTTTCCGACTGACAGAGTGTTTTATGACAGGTGGAGGGCTGTGCAGTATGGCAAGCGGGAGGAATACCTCTTGTGTAAGTGTAAATACTTTATTATGCAATGATTAAATTAAATGATTAACAACATTTCTATAAACAAAAGTAACGTAGAATTCACAAGTGTGGACAAGAATTTAAATTTAAATTTCCTCTCTTTGACAGCCCAATGTACAAGACACCCCCCAACTGTCCAGAAGGTCACAAAGGTCATCAGGGATGAGGGGTGGACTGCCAACCATCCCCGTCCTGAGGACATTGTGGCAAAGTGGAAACCAGCCAAGAGGGTGCAGGTTGAGAGTGATCCACGCATCATTAGGAGGGTCACAAGGCACAGGTGGACAGGCCTGGCCATCAAGGATTTTGGTGGCGACAAAGGGAAAGGTATGTAAAAATGTCTTGTGAGCAGGAGAGCATTAATCCAACAAGCAAGCTATTAGGTTTAACAAATGTATTCTTGCCATTTCCAGCATACTTGTATATTATGTTAGTACATGAATTGTTCACTTGTTTTCCTTTGCTCTCCTGTTTTCTCTGTAAATTCACATATTCACACACTAATGTCACCTTCTTTTGACCACAGGAGTTGTTGCCACCAAATCCTTTGCCAAGGGCTCCATCATCTGTGATTATCATGGCAAGGTAATCACAGCAGCAGAGGGCAGGAAGATGATGGAGTCCATGCAGGATGAGATGGGCTACCTTTTTTTTTTCAAGACTCATGATGGTCGCGACCTTTGCATCGACGCCCAGACGTTTCCTTGCGAGTGTCACCCATCTGAAGAAACCCTTGGCAGAATGATCAACCATTCGCGGAAGAACAGCAATGTCACGCCACGCTACTGCAAGATGAACTTCCCGGAAGGAGTGAGGGATGTCATCCTGTTCCAGGCCTCCAAAGACATTTCCATCAGCGAAGAGGTCCGGTTCAACTACGGAGTGAACAGGAAGTCTTTCCGAGGAGAAGGGCTGGAACTCGAGTGGCTGGATGACTGACCAACATAGCAGCAGGTAAAGTTTGAATGCAGGCCCATTAAGTGTGTGTGTGTGTGTGTGTGTGTGTGTGTGTGTGTGTGTGTGTGTGTGTGTGTGTGTGTGTGCGTGCCAGATTTGCCAGTGAGGGGCCCTGCAGGCCTCTCCTTTTCTTTCACTGCATCAATAAATTCATACAACTTCTCTTTATCTTTCATCACAGGTGGACAGTCTCCAGGATGCAGAATCGGGATTGGGAACCCACAAGTGCGACTATTGCACTAAATCCTTTTCTGCAAGGGGCGGTCTCACGATCCATATGAGGAAGAAACACTTTCAGCTTTTTGCTGCAAGAGCGGGGGTCAAAAGTGACAATAAAAATGATATTGATAGCACAGGCAACTGGACGCTGGTAGAAGTTCAACGCCTGCAAGAACTGATGAAGTCCAAAGGCGGTGTTAGGGGCTTCTATGATATTGCCCAAAAGATGTTCCCTAATCACCAGCCTGTGCAAATCAAAAAGAAGTGCAAAAAGCTGCGGAAGATGGCCAACAGAGTCACGGCTATGGTGACCCCCGCTCCTGACTGGAATACCTATTGCCAGTCATTACGAATTCCTCTTGCTCCTGGCTGCCCCAAAGATTGATATATATCTATATATATATATATATAGATATATATAAACACTGTCTACTGTCTCTCTTTCTCTCTCACAGCGAGAAGGATCGCCGCATCATCCACTGCCTGCTGTGCGAGAAACCTCAGGAAGTACTGTCTGCCCACCTGGCCAGGGTCTGCATGAAACGCAACACAGCTGTGGAGAGGCAGGCAGAGCTGCAGAGGGCCAAGGAGTCGATGAAGGCTTGGACCCGCCAAGGCAGAACCTGGGACTACGCCGAGATGTGCAGGCGGTACCCCCACAGGCCTTCCAGACTGGCTCTTCTTGAAGATCTTCGTAGAAGAAACTTCTTCGTCCTCAATGCCCCCATGGACGCAGACATTGAACCCAGCGACGAGCAACCAACCACTGCAGCTGCCGCCGAGCAAGCCCCCATCCCGGCCAGTGGCAGCACAGAAGAGGACCGTAGAGGCTCTGAAGAGACCCCCGGCTCTGATTCCAGTGAGGATGCTGGTCCAAGTGACCCAACATGGCAAAAGTAAGTTCATCACCTCACTCAACACACACAAGTTCAATCAATGATCTTTGGCTGTGAACATCTGTAAGTTCCTTTGAGCTAATTTTCTCTGTATTTTCTCAGGGACACGGCCCAGTACCAGACATCACTGAGGGTCAAAATGCAGCAGATGGGACTTTATGAAAAGTTCCCACGTGAAGCTGCAATTTTGACGGGTTTCAAGCAGTACCTGACTACCTCTCTGCTAGTCCCAAACTGCCAACAGGAGGTAAGCTCTAACCACGTTTTATTTATTTATTTAACCTTTATTTAACCAGGCAAGTCATTAAGAACAAATTCTTATGCCCTGTAATTGGAATGAGTACACTTTAAATCCTTTAACGAGGATCCATTGGAGGGCAAGTCTGGTGGTAATTCCAGCTTTCCAGCAGGAAAAGGCATTCAAGGAGAAATGGGAAAATGTTGATGCCTACGCGGGCCTGGGTCAATTCCGAACATCAACTAAGGCTGATAACTCAGTCTTTGAGACACCGGTCTCCCCCTGGGAGGTGCGTAGGGTACTCAGAGGCATGAAGGCCGGCACGGCGCCTGGTCTAGATGGTATCTCGAAGGTAGCCCTCCTTCGATGGGACCCGAAATGTCTAGAGTTGCCGAATCTGTTTACGGCGATTATGTTGTCTGGAAAGTTGCCAAAAGTCCTCAAGAAAAACAGAACAACTCTGATACCGAAGACAGTTGATCCGAGCCTTCTGTCTAATATATCCCGATGGCGCCCTATCACGATAGGGTCCATCATATTGAGATTATTCTCTGGGGTCTTGAATAAGAGGCTGATGGATGCCTGCGAGATTCACCCCCGACAGAAAGGATTTATCTCTGCCCCCGGTTGTGCCGAAAACCTTATGTTGCTGGATGGACTCATGAAACTGAGCAAATGGGAGAGGAAGCCATTGGCAGTAGTGTTCATCGACTTTGCCAAGGCGTTTGGTAGGTTGTTTGCTAACAGACTCTCAACATTTCGAAACCACTCCTGTGATAGTTTTTCCCATGGAGGCTTTTTTTCTCTGTACATCAAATTAAGGCTTAGATAGTTGAACAGTTGTGACAGTTGCACATCACAGTGTAGATAGATTACATTCTCTTCTTTCCAACAAGCTCAGGCATTCAATGCCAGCACAACCTGGCTGGTTAACAGAAGCTAACTCATTCATCTGCTCACATCATGAGGCTATCTAAAAACAGACTCCAAAGGTAAAAGGAGAGTAAATTATGTTTCACAATGTGTAGATTTCAATCTTTGTGTGAAACTGAGTAAAAGTTTGTGTTGAATTTGAGCAGCTGTTCTGATATTGCTTTAGACTATATGGTGACATTGTTGAAAATCCGGGTAATTTCTCCTGCATTCAGCACATAGGTTGTTTGCTACCAGACTCTCAACATTTCGAAACCACTCCTGTGATTGTTTTTCACATGGAGGCTGTTCTAACATCTTTTATGAAAACAAGGCAGGGTCAAGTGTGAATGGGGCTTCCCCCACAATGTTGTCAACCTGTAGATGAGTGCTAATTAATATATTCAGAGGTGAATAGTTTAGGTGATGAGTGCTAAGTCTCCACTTGACTTCCAATATTGCTATCTTAATGAGGCTATCTAAAAACAGATTCAAAAGGTAAGAGGAGTGTAAATTATGTTTCACAATGTGTAGATTTCAATATTTGTGTGAAACTGAGTAAAAGTTTGTGCTGAATTTGAGCAGCTGTTCTGATTTTGATTTAGACTATATGGTGACATTGTTGAAAATCCGGGTAATTTCTCCTGCATTCAGCACATAGGTTGTTTGCTACCAGCCTCTCAACATTTCGAAACCACTCCTGTGATAGTTTTTCCCATGGAGGCTTTTTTTCTCTGTACATCAAATTAAGGCTTAGATAGTTGAACAGTTGTGATAGTTGCACATCACAGTGTAGATAGATTACATTCTCTTCTTTCCAACAAGCTCAGGCATTCAATGCCAGCACAACCTGGCTGCTTAACAGAAGCCAACTCATTCATCTGCTCGACGTCTCATTCGAATGTCTGCCCTATCAACTTTCGATGGTACTTTCTGTGCCTACCATGGTGACCACGGGTAACGGGGAATCAGGGTTCGATTCCGGAGAGGGAGCCTGAGAAACGGCTACCACATCCAAGGAAGGCAGCAGGCGCGCAAATTACCCACTCCCGACTCGGGGAGGTAGTGACGAAAAATAACAATACAGGACTCTTTCGAGGCCCTGTAATTGGAATGAGCATAGCTGCCGGAGGTGTTGGAATGGAAAGAAAGCAGCCGTGTGACTTAGCCCCTGGTGCACTTGGTTGTTGCGGGAGGCGTTTCTATGGTATCGGATGGGGATTTCTTCCGCCTTGAAGGGCCTCAGCTGGCTGCTGCTCGAGTTGTCGGTTCCTTCGCCAGCGGGAGTGCTCCAATCCGATGCGTGGGAGTGGCCTGATTGATTTGGGTGCGTGGTCCACAACCCCTACTATTGGCGCGTTGCAGAAAGAACACTGGGTAGGCTAGAGTGTTAGACTCACTACCCCCCATTTATCATTAAGTGCAAGATACTGCCGGGTAGGTTAGGGTGTAAGACCCACTGCCCCATCCAGTTGGTCGGAATGGCGTCGCCAGTTGTTACAAGCCTTGGGATGTTGCCTGCCCGAGCCTCTACTCCTAGTAGGCGTACGTCCCCTGGTAAGTGCAACCGTGTTATCCTTCGAAGGTCGGGTTGTTGGTCCTCTGATCGGCCGCCGACAGGAATGTCTGGGCGGTTAGGAGGACCAACAGATGGTTGAATGTGGTAACACAGCGCTTCAAGAAGGCCGAGAGTGATGGACTGGGGAGTCCGGTTGCCTCTCCATTGGCACGTGGAGGTGGCTATATACCCCTTCGGAAAAGGCTTTTTCACGATTCGCCCAAAGCTAAACAGGTCCTGTTTATGGGGTTTCGGAAACATGCTCTTCCTGATGTGAGGAAGGAGCAGCCTCGGTACCAGGCTGATGATTCAGTCAAAGTGGGTATTAGGCTTCCCTTCCGAACACAGCCTTGTCCCCTCTGCAGGTCGGTTATGGCGTCAGCTTCGACATCATCGTCCCACCTTAAGTCGAAGCATAGGCTTAGGTCGGTCTTGTTCATATGCTCCTTATGCAACAAGACTGGATCAGGTTTGAGAGCCATGGCCTGTCACGTCCCCAAGTGTGGGGCGAGAAGGCAAAGTCAGACCTCGGTTGGTGATGAGCGATGCACAGTCTGCTCCAAAGTCTTCACCACCAAACGTGGGCTGTCCTACCACGTTAGGGTGAAGCACGCTGGACATCTCCCGGAGCATTTGGGTCGGCCGAATGAAGGGGATAGGAGGCCAAGGAAAGGTATGTGGTCCCAACCAGATGTTGTGCTTCTCAGATCCCTGATGGAGTCAACTGGTGGGACCACTGGCTTCTATGCCTCTGCAGCGACTAAGCTTCCCAAGTATACATTGGCCCAGATCAGAAACAAGTGCAAACAACTACGGCGATTGAGCAAGGGATCGTCGGCCCCCCCAACGACGGTTGCTGATTGGGATGGAGTGTTGCAAGCACTGAAACTGCCCATCAAGTGGGACAACCCTCCAGACGAGGTGAGGGCCAAGATCCGTGAGAGCCTTGCTGATGCCCCGGACGACGGCACTGAGCGTGGGGTCTTCTCTCCTACATCTCCGGTGGGAGAGATTAGGCGCTTTGTCAAGAAATTGACTAAGCTATTGAGCCCCCGACCGACAGTGGTTAAGGTTGTGGGGGGTCACAGACGGTCTGCTGTGACCAAGAAAGGGCCTGGAAAACGCGGTTTCAGGCGCCTCCAGATGTTATATGAGGTCAACCGTAGCAGCTTGGCTAAGTTGATCTTCGACGGTACCGATCATAGTGGATGCCCTATCGCACCAGCGGTGGTAGAAAATGCATTCAAGGAAAAGTGGGAGGGTGCTGATGCTTATGTTGGTCTAGGCCAATTTCGAACATCAACGAAAGCCGATAATTCAGTCTTTGAGAGCCCAGTCTCTCCCTGGGAAGTGCGGAGAATACTCAGGAATATGAAAGCCAGTACGGGGACTGGTCTCGACGGTATCTCGAAGGCGGTCCTCCTTCGATGGGACCCGAAGTGTATTGAGTTGGCGAATCTGTTTACGGCGATGATGTTGTCCGGTAAGCTGCCAGGAATCCTTAAGAGAACTTATGGGGTGCCCAGAGTCATTTATCTGGCTGATAATGGCTCAGTGGGACTGGCCAAGTTGGAGCAGAGTGACCGTGTCCTCAGAGTGGCGGTCCGGC
>NW_027605185.1:557070-562070 GCF_048128805.1 Centroberyx gerrardi
CAAAAATTAAGTTGGTACACCAGGGGCACCAAAGTTTAAGTTGGTACACCAGGGGCACCAAAGTTTGAGTTGGTGTACCAGGAGCAGGAAAGTTTGGGCGGATGGTAGTCTGCTTGTATCCGGGGAGGGGTGCTTAAGAGTGGGTCTGCAGGTTCGGCTGGTGCTGGGGTTCCTGGATGGTGGAGGTTAGGGGCCGGAGATAGGGGGCAGCTAACAGGTGTGTGGGTGGCCGAGGCAGGGGCTCCAAATTGGGGTAAAAGTGAGGTGGAGGGCCCCCTGGAGGTAGGGGGCCGATAGCAGGTGTGTGTGGCCGAAGAAGGGGCTCTAACTTGGGTAAAAGTGAGGTGGAGAGCCGCCTGGAGGTAGGGGGCGGATAGCAGGTGTGTGTGGCCGAAGAAGGGGCTCTAAATCGGGTAAAAGGGAGGTGGAGAGCCGCCCGGAGATAGAGGGCCGCTCCCCGGTGTGTGTGGCCAAAGCAGGTGCTCTAAATTGGGTTAAAAGTGAAGTGGAGAGCCGCCCGGAGATAGAGGGCCGCTCCCCGGTGTGTGTGGCCGAAGCAGGTGCTCTAAATTGGGTTAAAAGTGAAGTGGAGAGCCGCCCGGAGATAGAGGGCCGCTCCCCGGTGTGTGTGGCCGAAGCAGGTGCTCTAAATTGGGTTAAAAGTGAAGTGGAGAGCCGCCCGGAGATAGAGGGCCGCTCCCCGGTGTGTGTGGCCGAAGCAGGTGCTCTAAATTGGGTTAAAAGTGAAGTGGAGAGCCGCCCGGAGATAGAGGGCCGCTCCCCGGTGTGTGTGGCCGAAGCAGGTGCTCTAAATTGGGTTAAAAGTGAAGTGGAGAGCCGCCCGGAGATAGAGGGCCGCTCCCCGGTGTGTGTGGCCGAAGCAGGTGCTCTAAATTGGGTTAAAAGTGAAGTGGAGAGCCGCCCGGAGATAGGGGGCCGCTCCCCGGTGTGTGTGGCCGAAGCAGGTGCTCTAAATTGGGTTAAAAGTGAAGTGGAGAGCCGCCCGGAGATAGGGGGCCGCTCCCCGGTGTGTGTGGCCGAAGCAGGTGCTCTAAATTGGGTTAAAAGTGAAGTGGAGAGCCTCCCGGAGATAGGGGCCCGCCCCCGGGTCTCTGGGTCCGAAAAAGGGGTTGAAATTCGGGTAGAGTTGGGCCCCGCTCCTCGGCCTCTCTGGTGTTTGGGTTAAGTCCCCAGGACCAGAGAGGGGGAAGAGCGGGGGCAGTGGCCCCGCTTCTCGGCCTCTCTGGTGTTTGGGCGAGTGACACGGTAAGGGGTGGTTTTGCAAACAGGCTAAGTCCCCAAGACCAGAGAGGGGGAACCACGCGGGCAGTGGCCCCGCTTCTCAGCCTCTCTGGTGTTTGGCCGAGTGACACGGTAAGAGGTGGTTTTGCAAGCAGGTCTCTGCCCGATTTCAGAAACCCAGTTTTTGAAAACATGTACCTCCAGAGAGGAGTAGCGTTGAGAGGTGTCCTCGGCCTCCAGGCCTGGTTGTCTGGGTTTTCAGATTTTTTTTTTTTTTTTTTTCTCAAAGTCCAACGCACCGCTGTTCCACTGACCGATTGGAAAACGTGACCCGCCATCAGAGGGCCCCCGCCGGCCGGCCTCGAGCCGGTGTTCGGGCGGACGGTTCCTCCGGCTTGCGGGTTCGCCTCTATGGCGCGGAGGGCATGCGTGGAGGGCGTCCTCCGCGTTCCTCCGTCGCCGACCTGCCAGTAGCGAGACCGAGACGCCCCGTCTGCCCCAGTCGTCCTACCACGGAGCCCGTCGCGTTGTCCCTCACCCTCCCCGGTGCTGGAACATAGCGGCTGCGGCGGGCTTTCCCGGCAAACACGTTGTTTCTCTTACCCTCTACCGAGCCCGCCCCCGGGCTCACCACGGCCGTTTCTCGGGGTAAAGCCCGAGCGACGCGTCGGACCCCCCCACCCCCCCACCCCCATCACTCAGCCTCGCTCCGCCGCCCCCGGTAGCCATTCCCGATGGCTGCCGGGTTCCACGGCGGGGCCCAGACGCGTGGTCCGTGCGGGCTTTCGGAGAGCGGCTCTCCGTCCCGGCGGCCAACAGGGGAAGAGGCTACCTGGTTGATCCTGCCAGTAGCATATGCTTGTCTCAAAGATTAAGCCATGCAAGTCTAAGTACACACGGCCGGTACAGTGAAACTGCGAATGGCTCATTAAATCAGTTATGGTTCCTTTGATCGCTCTACGTGCGATAAATTTTGCACCCGGAGGGAGCAATTTAGATGATCAGGCTGGGATCATCATGTCAAGGAACTTGGAAGACTGTGGCAATTCTATTGCCAAAAAGTGTTTGGAAACGTTTTCTGCGGGTTAGGGTGGAAGACCCACTGCTTTGCAACCATGTCCCTTGGAGCCCCTACTTGCTTGTCGACGCCTCGGAATGAGCGCCAGTCTTCCATCCGAATACGAAGGAGAATTTTGTCCAGGGCCTCGAACAGCGACCCTTCAACTGTTTGTGCTTCGGATGTGACCCCAGTTACTGGCACAGCTAAGACTCTTCGGAGCACCCAGAGATGGATGAAACTGGTGACATCTAGGTTTGGAGATGATATAGAGACTGCTGAAGACCACAAAGGTTCCACCCCACTTGCCAGGAGATGCAAGTACAGTCGGCTTCGCAGAACTCTCTTTCGTCCTAATCGCAAAGACAGTGACATACTGTTTATGTGTTATGACAAGAGCTTACTTCCCAAACCCGCCTCCGCCCAGGGTAGGGTTGCCTCACTGGAATTTGACAGATCAGTGAAGGCCTGTTTACGGCTTCCTTCCATGGGTTACCATTGCAAGGTATGCGATACCTCAATGGCATCAGCAAAAGAAGCCTCAAGACACCTCCTTGATAAACACAAGGTGAAGGCTCCGCTATACTTCTGTGCAGAATGCAGGAAGATGGGTTCTAGCCTCCGGGCTATGTCCTGTCATGTCCCGAAATGTTGTCTCGGACAGGCTCGGTCTCAGAAAAAGTTGGGAACACATAAATGCAAATACTGCACCAGAGCCTTTTCTGCAAGGGGCGGTCTCACGATCCATATGAGGAAGAAACACTTCCAGCTTTTTGCTACAAGAGCGGGGGTCAAGAGTGACAGTGAAAAGAGTGTTGATAGCACAGGCAATTGGACGTTGGTAGAAGTTCAACGTCTCCAAGAATTGATGAAGTCCAAAGGTGGCGTTAGGGGCTTCTATGATATTGCCCAAAAGATGTTCCCTAACCACCAGCCTGTGCAAATTAAAAAGAAATGTAAGAAGCTGCGGAAGATGGCCAATAGAGTCACAGCTGCGGTGACCCCCGCTCCCGACTGGAATACCGACTGCCAGTCACTACGGATTCCTCTTGCTCCTACCTACCCCCGGAACGAGGCTAGGAAGCTTATTCGTGAGATTGCAGAAAAGCGCCTAGGATATGGAACTTGTCCTCCAGGAATCTCTCCAATTACCACAGAGAGCAAAACTATCAACTCTTTTTTGAAAAGATTGATTCGATTCTTGAGTCCACCTGAAAAGAAAGGGGTCAGGTCAATCAAGATCCGCAGAAGGAAAAAGGTTGCCAAGATGTCCAAAATCGCCAAATACAGAACGTTCCAAAGGCTGTATAGCTCTGACAGGGGGAGCCTGGCCAAGTTGATTCTGGACGGCAAAAAGAGGGAAGAGTGTCCGATCCCTCTAGACGAGGTATACTCTGCTTTTAAAAGCAAATGGGAAGCCCCGGATCAGTACAAGGGCCTTGGTCAATTCAAATCGAAACATGGGGCTGTCAACTCCGCATTTGACTCTCCAATTGCCCCAAGAGAAGTAACTCAGGTGTTGTCAAAGATGAAAGCGCAATCTGCCACAGGTCTTGATAAGATCTCGCGCAACAAACTGATGCTGTGGGACCCCAAAGGTACGATACTAGCAAACCTGTTCACAGCCATCATGTTATCGGGGAAGGTGCCCCCGATACTAAAGAGGAATAGAACTACCCTGATTCCCAAAACCTCAGATCCAGAACTGTTGAAAGAGATTTCCCAATGGCGTCCTATTACTATAGGGCCAGTGATTCTGAGATTGTTTTCAGGGGTGATTAACAACAGACTGACGGAGGCCTGCCAGATCCACCCGAGGCAAAGGGGATTTATTGCGACACCCGGATGTGCAGAGAATCTGATGCTCCTGGAAGGTATCATTGGTATCAGCAAAAGGGAGCTGAGACCATTGGCGGTTGTCTTTATTGACTTTGCAAAGGCTTTTGATTCTGTTTCCCACAGGCACATAGCTGAGGTCCTACAGCAAAGAGGTGTTGACAACATGATTACTGACTTGATCTCCGACTCCTATGCAGGTTGCTCTACGACCATCGGCACCTCAAGGAAATTCTCCAAGGAAATTGAGCTTAAAGTTGGAGTTAAACAAGGAGATCCTCTCTCCCCACTCCTGTTTAACTTGTCCATCGACCCACTGTTATGCAAGCTTGATGAAGTGGGCGTTGGATTTGATCTTAAGGGAACTAAGATCACCTCGCTGGCCTTCGCAGACGACATAGTACTACTCAGTGACTCATGGGAGGGCATGAAGGGTAACCTGCAGATATTGGACACTTTTTGTGACTTGACTGGACTCACATTAAATGTTAAAAAGTGTCACAGCTTTTTCATTGATAAAGAAAGAAAAAGTTTCAAGGTGAACGATTGCCCCTCTTGGGAGATCCACGGCTCCGACCTCCATATGATTGGACCGACCGAAACAGAGAAATACCTAGGGGTGGATATCAATCCATGGCATGGTATTGTCAAACCCAACATCTTGTTGTTGGTTGAGAAAATGCTGAATAGACTTTCAAAAGCTCCACTCAAGCCTAGTCAGAGACTTGAGCTGCTGCGTACGTATGCTTTGCCCAGGGTGGTCTACTTGGCAGACAACGGCATGGTCTGTCAGACCAAACTTGCAGTATGCGATAGAAAAATAAGGGTTGCTATAAAGAAATGGCTTCACCTCAGTCAATCTGTC
>NW_027605185.1:567070-579570 GCF_048128805.1 Centroberyx gerrardi
TGCAATAACCCATACTCATATATACATTCAATATCAGTATAAACATTGTATCAAAAATGAATATCTATATTTCTTCTGTTTCATTGTTTGAAATATCCCTTTAACACAAAAATCAAAATAATACACAAAGTGCTTAAACAGTATAAACTCTCCTGTTCAATTCAGTCCTTGAAAGTATATATTTAGTCCTTTCATTTTAGTTGTAACACTATCAATATTCCTCAACCACTTTCTTTGGTTTAGTTCAACTTTACATTCAATATAACATAATACACTAAAACAAGAATACAGAAAGTGCAATAATCCTGTTAGTTCTTCTTTCAATTTCCTTTACACTCAACAAGTTCAACTTAGCTTAATGCATCCATCAATAGAAAACACACAAAAACATTACGGGATGCTCCTTTTCAGTAACAGAGTGAAAATGTTATGAAATGTTCTCAATACGCTTATTTTTAGACATGGTAAAGGCGCCATGTTTTCACCATCATGTTTCCACGCTCTACATTGTGCCATAAATACACTATCCATAAAGCCTTAGAATGACTCTATAAACCCTTAACAATTCCCTCATTACACATCAGAAATCACAACTCATGTGAATGGCTTTTGAGCAACCGAATTGTGTTGACTGTAAACTCACTCTATCATAAACTCAATAGGTTCGCTAGCTTAGCACATTAGCATGTAGCTTAATGTTCTCGATTACACATATGCACAAAACAAATTCTACTACTATTACTCTGACCGAAATTGATACACTCATGACCTAAACAACATGCTTAGCTTTCAAACTAGGTTGTGCTTTTACATTTTGGAGGAATATTAACCCACCTGTAGTTAGGAAACAAGTGACACACATCAGGAGCTTGTGGTGATTTATTCTGTGGTGGTGTGTCTCAATGGTTTTGTTTACCTCCCAAGCGCCCCATAGTGACCTAACGCTCGAGATAGATGACAGAATGTACAATGAAATTATATTTCCTTAGCCTAAAACCAAAAAAATTAAGGGGTGTCTATTTTTTTTATCTATTGTTTTTAAATAATCTATTTAACATATCCCTACATTTTCAAAGTCTATTTATCTTCTTATAAATATTAATCTTTTTAAATTCACATTTTAATAATGCATATCAGATTTTTAACTTTATACTCCATGAACTGTTTTATCTTTGTCTTTTTAACCCTTTATATACTATGAGCTATAATTACATTTTAACCCTTTACACTGACGTGACGACTGCTTTTTCGATCCACTGTGGCACACCAAGCCACTGAAGCCAGGGTAAGTTTCTTCCTTTCTTCCGTGGTAACTTATGTCAATTCATACCTTCCTGCATGATATCTCTAAAAATTGGGCTTAATGTCTTTATATTTGGTCTAAAATTGTTAAAGGTGCTCCGATCAGGATTTTTGGGGCCGATCACCGATCACCGATCGCTGGAAGCAGTATCCGCCGATACCAATCACCGATCACGGGGTCTATTTGAAGCCTTCTATTCATTGTGTAGCATTATTTATTTATTTAACTATTCTTAACAACATTGTATATTATTAAAATTAAGAAAGATGAGAAAGTATCATGAATTGACAACAGTTTATTGGCAGGCAACGTGCAACATATTCCACTCTCTCTCTTAGAGACAAAACTTAAACCATAATAGCCTACACTTGGTTATTGGGAGCAGCTTAGAGCTTAAGAAATATAGCTTTCCTGTGGAATAAAATAAATAACATTTTATAAAATAAAAATTAGAATAAAAGCTAAATGTGCACAACACACCAAGTTAGAACAATAAATTATATATAGGCCTACTGAGGCAACAAAAATCAATTCCAATAGATGGAAAACACAGGGCCTTTATCAATTTACTCCAACTTTAGAGACTATAAAAACTGCAACATAACAAAATATTTTTCAATATTAATCTGGATTGAGGGAGCAAACATTCAGGGTCAGAGTTAAAAAGTAAATATTAACGTTTTCAGTCCACTCAGTGGATACTGACTAGCACCTACAGTAGCCTATACACAGCTAATCTGCTAGTCTCGGAAACCCAGCTGTATTCCGAATAACGTTAATAACCCTTAGTTCTTCTTTTTGGGAATTCAGCCGGTCGTCTTCTTGGCATGGAAAAAAAAAAATCCCTCAAGCCCGCGGGTGCAATGGAAGGCGAACAGGAACAGACGGGTCTGGAGAGAGAGAGAGTGAGCGAGCGAGACAGAGTGAGAGAGAGAGAGTGAGCGAGACAGAGAGTGAGAGAGAGCACGACACACACACACACAGAGAGAGAGAGAGAGTGCGAGAGACAGAGAGAGAGTGCGAGAGACAGACCGCACAAAGAGACTACTTCTGTTTGGATCTCTTCCCAACTCGTCTCTCCCTAACATTTTTGCAAATTTTTGTCTTTTTCAGACACCTGGTAGAACTGCTAGACCGGTGAAGCCATTTTAGCGGCGCGTAGAGAAATTGTCTCGCGTGTTTTGCGTCATTTGATCAGCTCTTCTGATCGGCCTTTATAGAGACCACCGATCAAACTATTTAGAACGAATATCGGCCGATAACAATCGGTGGCTGATCGATCGGAGCACCCTTAAAAATTGTCTTAAATTTAACTCTCTGACACCTGCAGACACCCTGATATCTCATGTCTGATGACGTAGTCAGTACTGTACATAAAGTTTTGTGTGGTATGTGAAAAATTTGTATTCTTGCATCCGGACAGAATATTAATAACTCCTGGATATTTATTTTTCAGGAATTGCTGCTCAGCCATTTACTTGAAAGGCTCCATACTATCAAGTTGGCTTAATCGTGCTCCTCTTGATCTTGATTACTTAGAATTTGTATGTTCTCAAGAGTTGGTTATTCTTAGTGCTGTCTCAAGCCAGATAGAGATTCCCCAGGATATAGTTGATGCACTTACTCAGGTACACCAGATGGCCTGCAGCCGAAATAAAAAGGAAACACAAATTATTGTTGCCCATGAGAGGGAGAGGATTGGTCGTCCAAGGACGATAATTTCTGAGGACTATACGTCACACCTTCTTGCCTTGGGATTACCTGTGACATGTATTGCCCAGCTGTTAGGGGTGTCTAGGTTTACAGTACACAGGCGCATGGCAGAATGGGGATTAATTAACTGTGAGGGAAAACTACAGCAGCTTGACTGATGAGGAACTGGACTCCCTAGTGTCAGTGATCCATACCAGCTGCCCAAATGCAGGGTATAGAATGATGATGGGTCTGCTGAGGGTGCAGGGACATAGAGTGCAGTAGGAGAGGGTTCGGTCCTCGATGCACTGAGTAGACACCGCCAGCATCGTCTCCAGAATGTCACAGCTACGCTGTGTGGTCAGAAGAACATACTCTGTCCCGAGCCCCAAGTCGCTGATGCACATCGATACAAATCACAAACTGATACAGTTAGTAAATTAAAGAGACACAGTGTGTGTGTGTGTGTGTGTGTGTGTGTGTGTGTGTGTGTGTAACTAAAAACAACTTTTCTCATTTTTCAACAACCAAGGTACAACATTGTGATTTTTGGAGGCATAGATGGCTTTTCCAGAAAGGTACTGAACATAAGATAAGAAATGATTTTCTATTACATTAATTAATGACATGAAACAGATAAATGTTTGAATACAATGTTTTTACCCTGGTCTGGAAAAGCATGGAAAATGAATGACAATATCGGGTCATGAAAAGGATTAGGATGTGCACTTAGAGTCGGGAACAATATTGATGTCCATTCCTAAGAGACATATATTTTGTGCACATTTTATATAGTTGTCTGTCCACTGTCATTTGCCATATTGTTGTATTGATATTTAGAATGTCTTTGGCCTAGTTGACAGTCCTATAGCCATACATCATAATATGAATATTGGACACCAACCAAAACAATTCAGAAAATTGAGCATTTAGAATTGGGAAAACGTGTAGGACCCCTGTACATACACTTGGTAATATGTAGAATGGCATGATTTTAAATGAAATCTTAGTGAGACCATGTTAAGTACCCTCCCTTCCCTGTTTTGTGTTCTCACATCTAGATCATGTATCTACGTGTTTCAAACAACAATCTGGCATCAACAACCCTGGCTTTCTTCAATGAAGCAGTACAGAATTTTGGTTTGCCACTGAGGTAAAAACTTGCCATTTGCATGTGATGTCTGTCACTTTTAAAGTTCCAGAAACTATCCAACATAAGGCCTTTATCTGTTCAGATGAGACATAACGTAATTTTATAATATAGAGGGCCTCATGTAACCACTGTGTACTGTCCACTGACTGACTTGTATTTTATCAGGGTCCGGGGCGATCATGGAGTGGAGAATGTTGATGTGGCTCGCCTTATGTTCTCTGTCTGGGGAACAGGGACGAGTAGCTTCATTGCAGGCAAAAGCGTTCACAATCAGAGGTAATTATGAACTCACTTTTAAAATATTGTACATTTTTTTTAAAGGCACAATCTGCGATCTCAACATAAATACAAATGTAACCCAGGTCACAAAGAGTTAACAGCATGGAAGTGCCTTAGCCAATCAGAACGCAGGTCCACAGCACCGTAGGCAGGCTAGACAGCTTACGCTAGTCAGACGCTGGGTGACACTGTAGGGAGAGGACCTGCTGCTGAACAGTAAAGATGTAACTTAGATAAAACAGTAAAAACACAATATAATGTTGTCAAATCAGAACGGTAACAGCCTGTACTTTGTTGTAGCTTGTAGGTGTATGTGTGTGACAGGCCCTGCTCACTGAAAACTGCCGAGTGACACAGAGGAACTCCGGAATTGGTGAGTCGCGGTAAAATAAATAAATAAATGCTGCGCCACGAGGTGCTAGGCTAGGCTAGCGAGTCCAAGTGAATAGGCCTAGAGCTAACAAAATTAGCAGTAAGTGATGAACAGTGCAATTAGCCGACTGTTGTAGAGCTCAACTAAAGTAAAGCTGTTTGACAACTCAACTGGAAAGAATATAAAAACGTGACATATGGAGTGTTTAATTGCTCAATGTTTTCTCTGGCTGGTAAAGCTACTGAACTGTTTAATACTGAAGCAACATAAGTCATTTTGTCAGGTATTTTATTTCATTGGTATAGTGAATCTGATTTAAAAAGAATAGAAGACATAACAATATTGCGTCAAGTTTACACTGTATAGTTTGTAATTCATGTAACATTGTTTTGCTTTAATTTTAAAAATGTATACAATGTTAAGTTAAAATAGAAATTAAGTTTCACTTTATTCAGGAATTCATTTACTTTAAAGGTTATTTAAAATATGTTGATTGTACAATTTACATTATATGTACATATGTTGTTGAAGTTAAAGGAATTAACAATTCCTGACAAATCAGAAAGGCATTTGAAAGGCAATTGATTAATGAACAATTCTGGCCATGTCAATGACTGCAGGTCAGGTTTTTTGAGTTGATTTGAAGTTGATGGCGAGCCAACCCAGACGAGACCTCTAGATCCCTGGATTGAAGGTCCCTGAATTGAAGAGCCAGAGCCAAGAACTGCCGACCTTACCCCTCTCCTGCCACGGCGGTAGGGTAAACATCATAAACTGCACAAGGCCAGCACCACTCTTACACTCAACCCCCAGCCCCGCTTGCACAACCCCAAATCCCAGACTCTGACTTTCCCCTGTTTTTTTGACTTGACTTGGAAAAGACACTTACCTTCTTCATTCTTCTTCAAACACATTCCCTGTGCCTGCGGAAGGACTGAGTAGTAACCATCACAAGTTTAAGTGAATGGACTGAGTATTTATACTATTGATATGGTGTATTATTGTGCCTTGGTTACAGTGATTTTGTTATTGCTGATACAGTGAATAGTGAACTATTGTAAGGTTGAAGTGAATTGTAAAGTGATAATATTGAACCGGGTATTGTTTTAATATTGTTACCTACCTAATGTTGGATCCAAATATTGAGAATTGAGGTTCGGAATTACCTATATTAGGGTGTACCCAGTCAGACAGAAAAGTAGTTGAAAAGAACTCAGTGGTTCAAAACCAAAGAAAGAGTGACAAAAGAAATAATTTGTTGCTGAGTTGAAACTGAGGTATCTTTGTGGAATTTAACTGTATACTGAACCCATGGTCATTTATTTTATTTTGTTTATTTTCAAACAATACAAGGTACCAGTTCATAGCTCTTTGTCTTGTGTGGTCATTGAATGTTGCAAATAGCCTTTTCTGCCTCCTGTTCGAATCTGGTATCCTCTGATTCTGGTCCAGTATAATTGTAAGCTTTACTAACGAATTATTGATTTACTGCATTACCTCTACTACCAGTAGTATTAGGAGCCGTGTGCTACACAAAGGTAGCTCCATCGCCTAAATTCAAAATTTATGATTTGTTGACATGTTATTATTCCCAAATTGATTGACAAGTCTCTTGATACTAAAACTAAAATAGACCAATATTTTCACTTGTAATCTGTTGAAAGTTTCATAAAACGTGATTTCCATCTATAACTCTAAATCTTTTGTAATGTATGTGAATATAGCCCTTTTCAAATCCAATGGCCAAAAAGTTCCTACATTGTCTTAAAATTCTCTTATTTTTCTTAATTTAATGTTTTTTGATATTTAAAAAGATATAACCACATAAAACAGATTTATAGGAAGTCTCATTCATTTCACCAAGATAGCACGTTGCTCTCACATCAGTATTAGCCCCTCTGCACACATTAAATATCGAATTGATTTTAAGATTCTTTTAATTACTTAGAAGGATCTGCATGATCTGGCCCCTAGTTATATCAGTGAACTACAGATCTATCTAACACCAGAGAGACCTCATAGATCTTCCAATCAAGGGCTTCTTACCACCCAAGAACCAAACTGAAATCCAGAGGTGACTGTGCATTTTCTGCCGTGGCCTCTAAATTCTGGAACAAGCTCCCCATTTCCATAAAATCTGCTGAGTTGAATGTTTAAATAACGTTTTAAAACTCGTCTTTTTACTGCGGCATTTATTGAATGTTGACTGATCTGTGTTTCTACTGTTCCTACTGCTATATAACAGTATTTGTTTGCTCCTGTGTATTTGTGCGTTTTCATGTACATGCATGTGTTTATGCTTGTGCTATGTTTGTGCTTTTCTATTTCTCCTTTAGTGAAGCGCTTTGTAACTACAGTTTTGAAAGGTGCTATATAAATAAAGATTTACTGACACACCACATTTGCTTAAAACAGAATTGAGCGATTGTGGCGTGATGTGTTCACAGCAGTCACCAGCCGCTTCTATGATGTCCTACACTAGCTTGAAGAGGAGGGCCATCTCGATTTGTTCAATGGCCTGCACATCTTTTGCTGCCACTATGCCTTTATTCCACTTATTCAAGTCCACCTCAACATATTCAGAGATGGCTGGGATGGCCATCCCCTTTCAACAGAGGGGAACCTCTCTCCCAATCAGCTGTGGTACTTGGGGCAGCAGTATCATTCCCAAGAGTGTGATGAGGCTGGCATGTCTTTGATGCAAACGTTAGTTGGACCTATGACTTTTTATTTGATGTATTTATTTTCTTTTGAATTATTTTATCTTACAGGACCTGCACATTCCACAAATAGACTGGGAAAGCAGTGGTCTTGTACCCAGTCACCACCCCCTCTCCTTCCCCATTGTTGTTGTGTTGCACTGTGCGATTCATTATAGCTGGCACGAAAAAAGTCGAAAGAATTTTACAAAAGGAAACTTGACTGACACCCTGTGGTCAGTTGCTGTAATGGGATGATGTTGAAATTGTGATTGTGCTATATACGTTAATAGTTTAAATATATTGAAATTAAATATTGTTCAGTCCTGATATTCAAGTGACCATATATGTCTTTTTACACCAAATATCATTTCACCCATTATAGTATTTATTGTTGTGAAGATTAATCTTCAGCTAGAGCATAGTGGTCATAGACATATTATCCAGCCACTATCAGCTTATATTAAAATCACCAGACTTTCCAGACAGGGTAGATCCCTGTGTGACCTGACAGCAAACTACATTCTATTGATCTAGCTTTAATTTTGATTCTTAAAACATCCAAAGATGGTAAACAAAACAGTCATTCCACAGGAAACCAAATATTGGGTTGAAAATGAAGAATTTAATTCAAAAACAACATACTGACCAGACCCTTCAAATCTGATAAAGAAAATAAGGGTGGAAATTAAAGGACTAACAAACAGGTTTGTGGCATTTCTGGTATACTTCTTGAAGCCTCTATGCGAGGAAAAACAGTGATACTAGAGTTTGTATAGCAATACCAAATGGTATATGTGCTAAAGTTTATAATCTGTAATGAATAAACAAGAACTATTCTACCACTAAGCTAAAGCTTAGTTTACATCACCGAGAAGCGGGGCCACTGCCCCCGCTATTACCCCCTCTCTGGTCCTGGGGACTTAGTCTCTGGCAGCTGAAAACCCAAACACCAGAGAGGCCGAGAAGCGGGGCCACTGCCCCCGCTCTTCCCCCTCTCTGGTACTGGGGACATAGTCTGTGGCAGCTTGAAACCCAAACACCAGAGAGGCCGAGAAGCGGGGCCACTGCACCCGCTCTTCCCCCTCTCTGGTACCGGGGACATAGTCTCTGGCAGTTGTGGAAACCCAAACACCAGAGAGGCCGAGAAGCGGGGCCACTGCCCCCGCTATTCCCCCTCTCTGGTACTGGGGACATACTCTCTGGAAGTTGTGGAAACCCAAAGACCAGAGAGGCCGAGAAGCGGGGCCACTGCCCCCGCTATTCCCCCTCTCTGGTCCTGGGGACATAGTCTCTGGCAGTTGTGGAAACCCAAAGACCAGAGAGGCCGAGAAGCGGGGCCACTGCCCCCGCTATTCCCCCTCTCTGGTCCTGGGGACAAAACCCAAATACCAGAGAGGCCGAGGAGCGGGGCCACTGCCCCCGCTTTTCCCCCTCTCTGGTCCTGGGGACATAACCCAAACACCAGAGCAGAGAGGCCGAGGAGCCCCCTCTCTGGTCCTGGGGACATAGTCTCTGGCAGTTGTGGAAACCCAAACACCAGAGAGGCCGAGGAGCGGGGCCACTGCCCCCGCTATTCCCCCTCTCTGGTCCTGGGGACTTAGTCTCTGGCAGTTGAAAACTCAAAGCCCCGCTGCCCTGGGTGCCCACGGACCTTTCGGTGCGTTTCCCCCGGCCAACACGCCACCACTGGCCGCCTTGATACACCCTATCCAAGCCCCGGTTCCAAAAACCAAAAAAAAAATAAAAAAAGCTCCATGACCAACCACCGGGAAATGGGCGAAAATGAGGCCGACGGGGAAGCCCTCCGTCCGGGGAACATCCATCTGACCTCGGCCTCTCCTCCCGGAGCGAGGGCCGTGCTTTGGTCAAACGTGTTCCCCCGAAACCACAGCTCTTTTCCAGCTACATTTTCTAAGAGTAGGTCTGGAGGTACATGTTTTCAAAAACTGGGTTTCTGAAATCGGGCAGAGACCTGTTTGCAAAACCATCCATTACCGTGACACTCGCCCAAACACCAGAGAGGGGAAAACCTGGCAGTGCGCTCTTTCCCCTCTCTGGTCTTGGGGACTTAGGCTGTGGAAGGTGATAATTCGGCCAGGCTCCAGCCTGCCCTCCAGCTCAACTCTACCCCAATTTCGAGTGCCTTTATTGGCCCCAGACACCGGGAATCGGCCCCCTATCTCCGGCCGGCTCTCCACCTCACTTCTACCCCAATTTTGAGCCCCTGCTTCGGCCCCCATCTCCGGCCGGCCCTCCAGCTCACTTTTACCCCAATTTAGAACCCCTGCTTCGGGCCCACACACCTGGGAGCGGCCCCCTATCTCCGGGCGGCCCTCCACCTCACTTTTACCCCAATTTCGAGCCCCTGCTTCGGCCACACACACCTGGGAGCGGCCCCCTATCTCCGGGCGGCCCTCCGCCTCACTTTTACCCCAATTTCGAGCCCCTGCTTCGGCCACACACACCTTTACCCCAATTTAGAGCCCCTGCTTCGGCCCCACACACCGGGGAGCGGCCCTCTATCTCTGGCCGGCCCTCTATCTCCAGCTACTCCATCCCCGTCCTCCCTACCCGCCTGCCTGCCTCCATCATGGGTAAACAACCTCCAGGAGTTACCCACCCTCCAGAAACCTCAGCACCAGCCGAACCTGTAGGCCGACTCTTAAGCACCCCTCCCCGGATACAAGCAGACTACCATCCGCCCAAACTTTCGTGCCCCTGGTACACCAACTTAAACTTTGGTGCCCCTGGTACACCAACTTAAACTTTCGTGCCCCTGGTATTCCAACTTAAACTTTCGTGCCCCTGGTACTCCAACTTAAACTTTGTGGACCTGGTACTCCAACACTATTTCACAGCACTGTCATTTTTCTCTGTGCTCCTGGTACTCCGCCTGTTTCCTCCCCACAGCCTAAGTGTAACAGCACTTTGTCAATTTTTAAACAAAATATTTCTTTCTGCTCATGGTACTCCCTGGAGCTCCAGGGAGGTAGGAGAGCGCTGTGGCAGCTCTGCCCGAGGCTGTGCGCCCCTTCCTGGGCAGGGCTTTCACCCAGAGCCCCTGGTGGTGGTTGGACTTTAACTTTTTTTTTTTTTTTTCTATCTGCTCCTGGTACTCCGTGGAGAACCAGGACACCGCCCCACGAAAACCCCCGCCGCGCGACGCACGAGGCGCCGCGGACGAGAGCCCCGTGAGGCGGGCCGCATGCTGCGCTTCCGGCGGCGGAGAGAGGAGGGCGACGGGGCGACTGCTCCCCCCACCCGGGCCCACGCCCTAGGCTTCCGTGCTCACCGCGGCGGCCCTCCTACTCGTATGGGTATGGGCCTGACGCTCCAGCGCCAACCATTTTCAGGGCTAGTTGATTCGGCAGGTGAGTTGTTACACACTCCTTAGCGGATTCCGACTTCCATGGCCACCGTCCTGCTGTCTATATCGACCAGCACCTTTTCTGGGGTCTGATGAGCGTCGGCATCGGGCGCCTTAACCCGGCGTTTGGTTCATCCCGCAGCGCCAGTTCTGCTTACCAAAAGTGGCCCACTAGGTGGCTCGCATTCCACGCCCGGCTCCAAGCCAGCGAGCCGGGCTTCTTACCCATTTAAAGTTTGAGAATAGGTTGAGATCGTTTCGGCCCCAAGACCTCTAATCATTCGCTTTACCAGATAAAACTGCGAGACTCTGAGCGCCAGCTATCCTGAGGGAAACTTCGGAGGGAACCAGCTACTAGATGGTTCGATTAGTCTTTCGCCCCTATACCCAGGTCGGACGACCGATTTGCACGTCAGGACCGCTACGGGCCTCCACCAGAGTTTCCTCTGGCTTCGCCCTGCCCAGGCATAGTTCACCATCTTTCGGGTCCTATCGCACGCGCTCACGCTCCACCTCCCCGACGGTGCGGGCGAGACGGGCCGGTGGTGCCCCCGACCCCACGGGGCTGGGATCCCACCTCAGCCGGCGCGCGCCGGCCCTCACTTTCATTGCGCCACGGGGTTTGTTGGACCCTCTGACTCGCGCGTGCGTTAGACTCCTTGGTCCGTGTTTCAAGACGGGTCGGGTGGGTTGCCGACCCCTGATGCCTGTTGTACGTGGGCCGATCCCCGCCCGGGCGACGCGGTTGGAGCGCACTGAGGACAGTCCGCCCCGGTCGACAATCACGCCGGGAGCAGGGGGCCCCGTCCCTCCCCTGGTGGGGAGAGAAGGCGCAGCGAGCACTCAGTCCACAGCCCCGGAAAGCGGCGAGGTCTGGGCAAGGGGGGCTGTAAAGCTCACGGCCGGAGCCGCGAGCCACCTTCGCCTCAGGCCTTTCCAAGCTGACCCAGAGCCGGTCACGGCGCACCGCCGCAGAGGAAATGCGCCCGGCGGGGGCCAGCCAGCACCGGGGAGAGGTCCCGCGAGGGGATCCTCCCGCACCGAGCGACCGTCCCTAACCCGCCGAGTTGAATCCTCCGGGCAGACTGCGCGGACCCCACCCGTTTACCTCTCAACGGTTTCTTTTCCTCCGCTTAGTAATATGCTTAAATTCAACAGCTTTGCTCAAAGGCTTGACCCCAGAAATTTTTTTTCACCACTGTACATAACTTTTCGACGCGCACGCGCCGGCGCGTTTTTTTTTGTATGGAAAATTTTTTTTGGGTAAAGCCGAATTATGCGTCGTATATGTCGCATAATTTTTTTTGCCATCTCGGAAACCGCGAGGGCGGCGACGTTGAGCGAGGTTTAGAATAAGGCCTCAGGCCCTTGTCGACTCAGACGTGCGGCGGGTTGTGCGTGCGGCCTTGTCTCAAAAGTGTACAACAGATCCAATATTGTCTCAATGGGCCCTCACTGACAGAAAAACTGCCAAAACGGCGTTGGACGGGCAAAAGTGAGATGCCACCCCGTGCCCGGCCCTCCCCTGAGTGCTTGAAAGCTGTCCGTTCGTCGTTGGATGCATTTTTGGATTTTTTATGAATTTTTATGTGTTTCAGGCTTTGCGCGCGACACATCAGTCGCATGAAACT
>NW_027605185.1:584570-652070 GCF_048128805.1 Centroberyx gerrardi
TGCACAAGTCCAATACAAGACACACATAACAATGTTGTTTACTTTCAAATTTTTCTGGCTTTTATTGATCATTCGTTGATTTTATTCATTAGCAATTCGTTGATAATACCAGTTTTCAACTTGAAAAGGTACAATATGATTAAGGTTATTTTGAGAGAAAATGTTGAGAGTCTGGGAGGAAACAACATATGTGTTGAATGCAGGAGAAACTACCCAGCTTCTCAACATTGTCACCATATAGTCTAAACCAATATCAGAACAGCTGCTCAAATTCAACACAAACTTTTACTGAGTTTCACACAAAGATTGAAATCTACACATTGTGAAACATAATTTACACTCCCGCCTCATGATGTGAGCAGATGAATGGGTTGGCTTCTGTTAAGCAGCCAAATGTTGTATGTTGTTACCAGTACCAGACAACCCTGAGGGTCAAAATGCAGCAGATGGGACTTTATGAAAAGTTCCCACGTGAAGCTGCAATTTTGACGGGGTTCAAGCAGTACCTGACTACCTCTCTGCTAGTCCCAAACTGCCAACAGGAGGTAAGATCTAACCACATTTTATTTATTTATTGATTTATTTAACCTTCATTTAACCTGGCAAGTCATAAAGAACAAATTCTTATTTACATCTTACACTATAGTATTCTGCTCTCTGTGTTGCTCTTTGCAGCCTGTAGTCTATTAGCATCTCTATAGTGTGACAACAGGCTCATTGACACACGCACACACCCCCATACACACACAGACTGCAGCTCTGTAGCAATTCACACTTCACTCATTCCCTCTTCCTCTTTCATCACAGGTAGACAATGTCTCCAGGATGCAATGATTCAATTAAATGATCAACAACATTTCTATAAACAAAAGTAACGTAGAATTCACAAGTGTGGACAAGAATTTAAATTTAAATTTTGCATTGCACTATTGTCCTAGTGTTCTTTACATATGTATACATATACTGGTTTTTTTTTTATTATATGTCTATATCTGTATATTTGTACATAGTAGTTAAATGCTTAGGTTTACCTCTGTTCATCTTGTTTTGTAAATAAAATCATCTTGCTTTAAAAGTAATCCTCGGGTATGGCGTCCTCTTTACATGTTGCTGGTCACAAGGTTGAGCCAAATGTTTTCTTTGTTGTGGCCGTACGAGTTATTTTGATCTATATTATAACCCATGAAGGAAAGTTATAGATATCACTGGTGGTGTTTATTTAGTGTTTCTACTGTCAACATTACTACAATAAAAGAAAAGGTGGTGTACTACACTAAACTGAAGGTAAAGGAAAGTTAGAATATTGTATGTTAAAGGAATATTTGTAGTCAGCATGGTAACAGTGAGTACCAGGGGCACGTCACAATTATATAGTATGCAGTATACATACAGTTGTATGACTTACACTGTGTAAATATTTGTGAATTATCTGATAACCCTCACACTTGTAGAAACAGCATCTCAGTACTCTTCTCAGTGGTGTGTGTCTCCCTTGGCACTGCTGTAGGAGCAAGGGAGCTTACAGCTCTCTGTGTGTCTCTCATACACATGCAAATTTCCCCCCATCCCCCATGGGCTGCACTAGGATCTCTGCAGCAAGGGAGCTTACAGCTCTCTGTGTGTCTCTCATACACATGCATACAGGAAAGAATTTATAAAGGAAAAAGGGTTAAAAGGTAAGGTCAGGTAAACTGAATGTAAAGGAAAGAGGTTAGTCAGTTGACTGACACTCGAAAATTCGGCATTTTGGCCAAGATTCTTGCTGCATTCCCTTGAAAATAACAATAATGCTAATAAACAGTTAAATCCAGAGGGATGGGGCTTTCTGGAAGAGACATTTTCTGTGCTTAGCAGGTCTAATAAGGCCTGTAAGGGCGCTATTTCCTCAACAACCCAAAACAACATGGAAAAACTTTAAAAAGTCATATCTCAACCATTTTTGAAGCTAAAAAGATGATTTTAACGGCAAAATGAGGCATAAATCAGGAACGCTTCACGATAGCGTGTCATCCAAACCCAAATGTCAAAAATGTTCCCAAATGTCACAGTGACAAATGGGAACATTTTTGACATTTGGGTTGACAAACATTTGTCAACCCAAATGTCAAAAATGTTCCCAAATGTCAACCCAAATGTCAAAAATGTTCCCAAATGTGACAGTGACAAATGGGAACATTTTTGACATTTGGGTTGACAAACGGGAACATTTTTGACATTTGGGTTGACAAACGGGAACATTTTGACATTTGGGTTGACAAACGGGAACCCTGACCACCCATTCAAAAGTATGCCAAATGTCAAAATATAAGGGCTATTTTGACATTTGGCAAACTTTTGAATGGGTGGTCAGGGTTCCCAAATGTCAAACCAAATGTCAAAAATGTTCCCGTTTGTCAACCCAAATGTCAAAAATGTTCCCATTTGTCAACCCAAATGTCAAAAATGTTCCCATTTGTCAACCCAAATGTCAAAAATGTTCCCAAATGTCACAGTGACAAATGGGAACATTTTTGACATTTGGGTTGACAAACATTTGTCAACCCAAATGTCAAAAATGTTCCCATAAATACTGCAGGAGAAATTACCTGGATTTCCAACAATCTGGTCATATCACTTTCTTTCTTTTTTGATCATTCATATCACTTTCTTTCTTTTTGGATCATTTCCAGTGTTTACCCCCCTCTTACCTTTGTACAGTGGTCTAGTAACACAGCAACACAGTCTTAACTTAAGTGTCTCTGTATTTTTACACTAGTAAATGCACAAGTCCAATACAGGACCAATACACACATAACAATGTTGTTTACTTTCAAATTTTTCTGGCTTTTATTGATCATTCTTTGATTTTATTCATTAGCAATTCATTGATAATACCAGTTTTCGTAGTTGTTTGCACTTGTTTCTGATCTGGGCCAATGTATACTTGGGAAGCTTAGTCGCTGCAAAGGCATAGAAGCCAGTGGTCCCACCAGTTGACTCCATCAGGGATCTGAGAAGCACAACATCTGGTTGGGACCACATACCCTTCCTTGGCCTTCTATCCCCTTCATTCGGCCGACCCAAATGCTCCGGGAGATGTCCAGCGTGCTTCACCCTAACGTGGTAGGACAGCCCACGTTTGGTGGTGAAGACTTTGGAGCAGACTGTGCATCGCTCATCACCCACCGAGGTCTGACTTTGCCTTCTCGCCCCACACTTGGGGACGTGACAGGCCATGGCTCTCAAACCTGATCCAGTCTTGTTGCATAAGGAGCATATGAACAAGACCGACCTAAGCCTATGCTTCGACTTAAGGTGGGACGATGATGTCGAAGCTGACGCCATAACCGACCTGCAGAGGGGACAAGGCTGTGTTCGGAAGGGAAGCCTAATACCCACTTTGACTGAATCATCAGCCTGGTACCGAGGCTGCTCCTTCCTCACATCAGGAAGAGCATGTTTCCGAAACCCCATAAACAGGACCTGTTTAGCTTTGGGCGAATCGTGAAAAAGCCTTTTCCGAAGGCGTTTATAGCCACCTCCACGTGCCATTGGAGAGGCAACCGGACTCCCCAGTCCATCACTCTCGGCTTTCTTGAAGCGCTGTGTTACCACATTCAACCATCTGTTGGTCCTCCTAACCGGCCCAGACATTCCTGTCCGCGACCGATCAGAGGACCAACAACCCGACCTTCGAAGGATAACACGGTTGCACTTACCAGGGGACGTACGCCTACTAGGAGTAGAGGCACGGGCAGGCAACATCCCAAGGCTTGTAACAACTGGCGACGCCATTCCGACCAACTGGATGGGGCAGTGGGTCTTACACCCTAACCTACCCGGCAGTATCTTGCACTTAATGATAAATGGGGGGTAGTGAGTCTAACACTCTAGCCTACCCAGTGTTCTTTCTGCAACGCGCCAATAGTAGGGGTTGTGGACCACGCACCCAAATCAATCAGGCCACTCCCACGCATCGGATTGGAGCACTCCCGCTGGCGAAGGAACCGACAACTCGAGCAGCAGCCAGCTGAGGCCCTTCAAGGCGGAAGAAATCCCCATCCGATACCATAGAAACGCCTCCCGCAACAACCAAGTGCACCAGGGGCTAAGTCACACGGCTGCTTTCTTTCCATTCCAACACCTCCGGCAGCTATGCTCATTCCAATTACAGGGCCTCGAAAGAGTCCTGTATTGTTATTTTTCGTCACTACCTCCCCGAGTCGGGAGTGGGTAATTTGCGCGCCTGCTGCCTTCCTTGGATGTGGTAGCCGTTTCTCAGGCTCCCTCTCCGGAATCGAACCCTGATTCCCCGTTACCCGTGGTCACCATGGTAGGCACAGAAAGTACCATCGAAAGTTGATAGGGCAGACATTCGAATGAGACGTCGAGCAGATGAATGAGTTGGCTTCTGTTAAGCAGCCAGGTTGTGCTGGCATTGAATGCCTGAGCTTGTTGGAAAGAAGAGAATGTAATCTATCTACACTGTGATGTGCAACTATCACAACTGTTCGACTATCTAAGCCTTAATTTGATGTACAGAGAAAAAAAGCCTCCATGGGAAAAACAATCACAGGAGTGGTTTCGAAATGTTGAGAGGCTGGTAGCAAACAACCTATGTGCTGAATGCAGGAGAAATTACCCGGATTTTCAACAATGTCACCATATAGTCTAAATCAAAATCAGAACAGCTGCTCAAATTCAGCACAAACTTTTACTCAGTTTCACACAAAGATTGAAATCTACACATTGTGAAACATAATTTACACTCCTCTTACCTTTTGAATCTGTTTTTAGATAGCCTCATTAAGATAGCAATATTGGAAGTCAAGTGGAGACTTAGCACTCATCACCTACACTATTCACCTCTGAATATATTAATTAGCACTCATCTACAGGTTGACAACATTGTGGGGGAAGCCCCATTCACACTTGACCCTGCCTTGTTTTCATAAAAGATGTTAGAACAGCCTCCATGTGAAAAACAATCACAGGAGTGGTTTCGAAATGTTGAGAGTCCGGTAGCAAACAACCTATGTGCTGAATGCAGGAGAAATTACCCGGATTTTCAACAATGTCACCATATAGTCTAAAGCAATATCAGAACAGCTGCTCAAATTCAACACAAACTTTTACTCAGTTTCACACAAAGATTGAAATCTACACATTGTGAAACATAATTTACACTCTTTTTACCTTTGCAGTCTGTTTTTAGATAGCCTCATGATGTGAGCAGATGAATGAGTTAGCTTCTGTTAACCAGCCAGGTTGTGCTGGCATTGAATGCCTGAGCTTGTTGGAAAGAAGAGAATGTAATCTATCTACACTGTGATGTGCAACTGTCACAACTGTTCAACTATCTAAGCCTTAATTTGATGTACAGAGAAAAAAAGCCTCCATGGGAAAAACTATCACAGGAGTGGTTTCGAAATGTTGAGAGTCTTGTAGCAAACAACCTATGTGCTGAATGCAGGAGAAATTACCCGGATTTTCAACAATGTCACCATATAGTCTAAACCAATATCAGAACAGCTGCTCAAATTCAACACAAACTTTTACTCAGTTTCACACAAAGATTGAAATCTACACATTGTGAAACATAATTTACACTCCTTTTACCCTTTGAATCTGTTTTTAGATAGCCTCATTAAGATAGCAATATTGGAAGTCAAGTGGAGACTTAGCACTCATCACCTAAACTATTCACCTCTGAATATATTAATTAGCACTCATCTACAGGTTGACAACATTGTGGGGGAAGCCCCATTCACACTTGACCCTGCCTTGTTGTCATAAAAGATGTTAGAACAGCCTCCATGTGAAAAACAATCACAGGAGTGGTTTCAAAATGTAAATTTAAATTTAAATTCTTGTCCACACTTGTGAATTCTACGTTACTTTTGTTTATAGAAATGTTGTTAATCATTTAATTTAATCATTGCATAATAAAGTATTTACACTTACACAAGAGGTATTCCTCCCGCTTGCCATACTGCACAGCCCTCCACCTGTCATAAAACACTCTGTCAGTCGGAAACCCAGCGTCGGTCCGTTGCTTCTTAGTGGGCGGCTGGCCAGTCGCTGTCACCGGGAAGTGCTGGATAAACGCTGTAAAGTCCCTGCCGTCCTGTTCAGCGGTGTCTCTGCCTCTCTTTTCTCTCCGACCACTCCTCGCATCCCCTGACTCATCAGTAGAAGAACTGCAAGATGGAGAAGATTTCATGGTTAAACACTGACAAACAGCTGGACTGACCTTGGAAGCAGCTGTGAGAGAGAGAATAGTTGAAGGTTGTGTGTTTTGGATGATGACACATACCGTTTCAAACTGTTGAACAGGTTGGCGGTGGCCACGATACCCTCCAGGGTCCTCATCCTGTAGTGGGCCATGTAGTGTGCCGCTGCACTTTTCTGCTCCTCTGAAAAGTTTGCACTCACCGCTGTCTCTGCAACTTTTCTGATTTCTTGGCTGGTGATGTTTGGTAATTTGTAGCTGCAATGAAGAAGAAATCTCAGATTACAATCCCACTCTCAACCCTGAATTCTTTCAGTTCTTTTTTTTTTTACAGAAAATAGCCCTAACCCTAACCTTCTGCTCACATCGTTGAGACTGGGAAAACAGCCTCCTCCATCCAGCACATGTGCTGCATTTTACGAGGTCTCAGCATGTTCATGTTTCAATTTTTCTCCTGTTTTTATAATATTATTTGAATAATATTATAGAAAGAGTACAAAACCAGTCTACCAATTGAATCCTTGTCTACCTTCTCTGTACAGTACATATTAATATATACATGTTAGTACATGGGATTCTGCTAATACTTACTGTTCATGCAGACGTCTGAGGTCGTTGGTGGCGCTGGAAATTGGTCCGCCGGATTTGGACAGGAAAAATTTGCCCTCATCATCCACACCGTCCTGCATACATCCTTGGCGGATGCCATGGTAGTATTCGTCCAGCATCTGTGGAGATAAGATATGAATGAAGTTAATACTTGAGAAATTATTGATGGAGCCTTTGGTCAAAACAGTGAAGAAATGGACCAGCGAGGCAAAGCAGGAACTGATTCTGATTCTGGTGTTACAGTTATTCATGGTGAGTTTTTTCAGCCTGTTAGAGAACTTACTGCAGCCTCCTCCTCGGTGAGGGCAAATGCCGCAATCTGCATTGTGGCCGTTTTATGTTGGCTGACCCCCACACAGACTCGTCCATCAACGCGCTTCTGGTCGAGCCACTCTGACGTCTGGAAAACAATGAAGGACACCGTGGGAATTAATGACATGAACAAAGTAACCCTGCTCTATTTGAATCTGGACATGCAATATTTTCTACTGACTACATGCAATACTTTGTACCAACTGAGGAAACACTGAGGGGGAAAAGTACTTACTGTCAATCCCTCCACTGCTCCGGGTCTCTGGAAATGTTTTAGGATCAGGATGGCTTCGCAGTGGTAGCGGAACAGCGTCTTCTCCTCTTCTTCCACATGCTGGTGCTGCAGGAGCCTCCCGTAGATGCCCAGCATGTCCTTGTTTGACTCGCGGAGGACTCTCTGGCAGTCATGGAGAGTCACCTGGCCATGAATGAAGCGGTCGTACCTAGAATGATAAGATAAAACAAAACACCAATGAGGAGGAGAGCTAGAGATTTTTCTGTATCACATAATCCTGGCAGCCTTCCAAGTACTATCCACATGAGAGAAGTCATTAAAGGAAAGGTAGAGCAGGGAGATTAACAACTCACCTTTTTTGGCATGTGGCTTTGCTGAGGGCCTTTGCCACTGGCTTCCTCAAGGTGTTGAGCAACTCAATGTATGCCTGACACTTCCTGTGGAAGTCCGGGTCCGCTGCAGCCAAATCCAGGCGTGTCTTGAGATACTGGACACACCGGATCATGTTCTTTATGTAGTTGATGATGGTGGATGGACTCATCTGCACTACTCTCAGCCTGTTAAGGAAGTCTTGGGTTTCCGTGCTCTTCAGGAGAAAGTCCATGCTCACCTCATTCCCGCTCGGCTGGATGTACCTGAGCATCCTGGAGACATTGTCTACCTGTGATGAAAGAGGAAGAGAAGAAGTGTGAATTGCTACAGAGCTGCAGTCTGTGTGTGTATGGGGGTGTGTGCGCGTGTCAATGAGCCTGTTGTCACACTATAGAGATGCTAATAAGTCTACAGGCTGCAAAGAGCAACACAGAGAGCAGAATACTATAGTGTAAGATGTAAATAAGAATTTGTTCTTAATGACTTGCCTGGTTAAATAAAGGTTAAATAAATAAATAAAATGTGGTTAGATCTTACCTCCTGTTGGCAGTTTGGGACTAGCAGAGAGGTAGTCAGGTACTGCTTGAACCCCGTCAAAATTGCAGCTTCACGTGGGAACTTTTCATAAAGTCCCGTCTGCTGCATTTTGACCCTCAGGGTTGTCTGGTACTGGGCCGTGTCCCTGAGAAAATACAGAGAAAATTAGCTCAAAGGAACTTACAGATGTTCACAGCCAAAGATCATTGATTGAACTTGTGTGTGTTGAGTGAGGTGATGAACTTACTTTTGCCATGTTGGGTCACTTGGACCAGCATCCTCACTGGAATCAGTGCCGGGGGTCTCTTCAGCGCCTCTACGGTCTTCTTCTGTGCTGCCACTGGCCGGGATGGGGGCTTGCTCGGCAGCAGCTGAAGTTGATGGTTGCTCGTCGCTGGGTTCAATGTCTGCGTCCATGGGGGCATTGAGGACGAAGAAGTTTCTTCTACGAAGATCTTCAAGAAGAGCCAGTCTGGAAGGCCTGTGGGGGTACCGCCTGCACATCTCGGCGTAGTCCCAGGTTCTGCCTTGGCGGGTCCAATCCTTCATCGACTTCTTGGCCCTCTGCAGCTCTGCCTGCCTCTCCACAACTGTGTTGCGCTTCATGCAGACCCTGGCCAGGTGGGCAGACAGTACTTCCTGGGGTTTCTCGCACAGCAGGCAGTGGATGATGCGGCGATCCGAGCTGTGAGAGAGAAAGAGAGAAAGTAGACAGTCAGTGAAACCACCCCTGACTTATTTTAAGAAATCTTTTCAAGTGAATATCACTTACTGCACTGGCAGCCACATTTGCATGTTTCAAGCAAAATACAATTCAACTAGTGAAAACAAATTGGTACTTACTTTGCAGCCTGTCCTGCCATTGTCCTCAGAAAAGTCTTTTTCACAAAAAGAAGAAGAAAAAAAACAAAGCTCTTGGGAAGAGAGAAAGCAAGAAAATAAACCAAAAAAGAATAGAAATAGAAATAGCAGGCGAAAAAAATCCTTTTAAAAAAGCAAGAAACTTCAAAAAAGAGTTTTCTTCAGAAGTCTACAGGTTCGATGAAATTCTCTTCCAAAATGGCAAAGAGGTGGTGTGTGTGATCAGAATTGAAAACACACTGATGCAGTGGAGTTTACCTGCAGTATTTATCCTCCATGATGATGCCATAGGCCCATTAGCTTGATTGTGGCCTATCAAAGGTGGGAGGAGTTTGTGACTCATCATGTGAATGGGGCTTCCCCCACAATGTTGTCAACCTGTAAATGAGTGCTAATTAATATATTCAGAGGTGAATAGTGTAGGTGATGTTCCAAATTTAGGTGTGACCTAATTGGAGAGGGCTGGAGCCTAGGAACATTCAGTGTTCGATATGAGGCACTGGAATTAGGGAGAGGAGACGGCAGATCCCACAAAAAGGAGATTTATTGTGGCTTGGTCATTCCCTTTAAAGTCATTAAGTGTTTCTATTCAGTGCTTCAACAGCGTCCCCCCCGTCTTCAGGAGAGTTGATATGTTTCTGTTGCTGTGTAGTTCCTCTTCCAAATCGGCCAACACTGAGGTTTCCCACGTAAAAGGGGAAATACATCTTCGGCTCTTTCTCATCCTCACGTTTGTCTCTTGGGACTGGGCTTTCTGGGTGTGTGTTCTGCAGAGTGGGTCAGGTTTGGGCAACTAATTTCATCTGAGCTGGTGTGCGACTGTTCTAACATCTTTTATGAAAACAAGGCAGGGTCAAGTGTGAATGGGGCTTCCCCCACAATTTTGTCAACCTATCACATTGTTGAAAATCCGGGTAATTTCTCCTGCATTCAGCACATAGGTTGTTTGCTCCCAGAGTCTCAACATTTTGAAACCACTCCTGTGATTGTTTTTCACATGGAGGCTGTTCTAACATCTTTTATGACAACAAGGCAGGGTCAAGTGTGAATGGGGCTTCCCCCACAATGTTGTCAACCTGTAAATGAGTGCTAATTAATATATTCAGAGGTGAATAGTGTAGGTGATGAGTGCTAAGTCTCCACTTGACTTCCAATATTGCTATCTTAATGAGGCTATCTAAAAACAGATTCCAAAGGTAAGAGGAGTGTAAAATATGCTTCATAATGTGTAGATTTCAATCTTTGTGTGAAACTGAGTACAAGTTTGTGTTGAATTTGAGCAGCTGTTCTGATATTGCTTTAGACTATTGTTGAATATTCGGGTAATTTCTCCTGCATTCAGCACTTAGGCTGTTTGCTCCCAGACTCTCAACATTTTGAAACCACTCCTGTGATAGTTTTTCCCATGGAGGCTTTTTTTCTCTGTACATCAAATTAAGGCTTAGATAGTTGAACAGTTGTGATAGTTGCACATCACAGTGTAGATAGATTACATTCTCTTCTTTCCAACAAGCTCAGGCATTCAATGCCAGCACAACCTGGCTGGTTAACAGAAGCTAACTCATTCATCTGCTCACATCATGAGGCTATCTAAAAACAGACTCCAAAGGTAAAAGGAGAGTAAATTATGTTTCACAATGTGTAGATTTCAATCTTTGTGTGAAACTGAGTAAAAGTTTGTGTTGAATTTGAGCAGCTGTTCTGATATTGCTTTAGACTATATGGTGACATTGTTGAAAATCCGGGTAATTTCTCCTGCATTCAGCACATAGGTTGTTTGCTCCCAGAGTCTCAACATTTTGAAACCACTCCTGTGATTGTTTTTCACATGGAGGCTGTTCTAACATCTTTTATGACAACAAGGCAGGGTCAAGTGTGAATGGGGCTTCCCCCACAATGTTGTCAACCTGTAAATGAGTGCTAATTAATATATTCAGAGGTGAATAGTGTAGGTGATGAGTGCTAAGTCTCCACTTGACTTCCAATATTGCTATCTTAATGAGGCTATCTAAAAACAGATTCCAAAGGTAAGAGGAGTGTAAGGGAGAGGAGGCCTCGGCCTTGGAGAGAGCAAACCATCCTGGTACAAGGCAACTCCATCTCAGCGACGAGGTCTTGTGGTCGAGGAGGTGCGCCGGCAAGAACAGGCAGCGAGGTGCGCAAAGGCCATTTCTCAAGCAAAGCAAGGGCAGTGGATGAGATGGGAGGGAGTTGAGAAGAGAAAGTTCTCTTGGAAGGAGTTGTGGGACATGGAAGCATTTCGAACCAGCTTCATTATACGAGCCACGTACGATGTCCTGCCATCTCCCAAGAACCTCAGCCAATGGTACGGCGAAGACCCTACGTGCCCCCTCTGTCCATCTCCAGCAAACCTGAAGCACATTCTTGTCGGCTGCAAGACAAGCCTTACACAAGGCCGTTACACCTGGCGGCACAACCAGGTACTGAAGTGCCTAGCAGCTACGCTGGAGAGCAGACGGACAACCATCAACGCCCTGCCTCCTCTGTCATCCCATCCTGCATCTGCAAGAGAGTTTGTCCGTGAAGGTGCGAAGCAGCCCAAGGCCTGTACCCCACATCCAGAGGCCGGGCAGTTGGGAGCGGCACGGGACTGGAAGTTACTGGCGGACCTGGAACAGAGGCTCTGCTTCCCATCTGAGATCGCCACGAGCAACCTCAGACCGGACCTCTTGCTTTGGTCCAGCTCACTTCGCGCTGTCTACATCATAGAGCTTACAGTGCCCTGGGAGGACGCTGTGGGCGAGGCCTACGAACGTAAGAGGCTTAAGTAGGCTGAGCTGGCAGCCGACGCTGAACAACATGGCTGGAAAGCTATGGTTCGCCCAGTGGAAGTTGGATGCAGAGGCTTCGTAGGCATGTCAACTACCAGGCTGCTTAAGGACATGGGAATCCGAGGCCAGGGCCAACGTCAAGCCATCAAAGCCCTCCCCGGTGCTGCTGAAAGGGCGAGCCAGTGGCTCTGGATTAAGAGGAGAGACAACACCTGGGCTCCGAAATAACATCAAGAACGAGATGATGTCAAGGGGGGTGAGCCTGGGATGCCAGGCCTCATCGCTGAACCCTCTGGAGGTGTAGTGGGCTCATCAGTGAAACGCTGAGGAAGGAGGGCGCCCACTTGAAAACCCTTAGGTGTCATCGTCGTTCCCACTCACATCAGCAAGGTCTCAAGTTATGTGCAAACAAGGGATTGTATCACCTAGTCCTAAATAGAACTGCATCCTGGAGACACTGTCCACCTGTGATGAAAGATAAAGAGAAGTAGTATGAATTTATTGATGCAGTGAAAGAAAAGGAGAGGCCTGCAGGGCCCCTCACTGGCAACTCTGGCACACACACACACACACACACACACACACACACACACACATCTTAATGGGCCTGCATTCAAACTTTACCTGCTGCTATGTTGGTCAGTCATCCAGCCACTCGAGTTCCAGCCCTTCTCCTCGGAAAGACTTCCTGTTCACTCCGTAGTTGAACCGGACCTCTTCGCTGATGGAAATGTCTTTGGAGGCCTGGAACAGGATGACATCCCTCACTCCTTCCGGGAAGTTCATCTTGCAGTAGCGTGGCGTGACATTGCTGTTCTTCCGCGAATGGTTGATCATTCTGCCAAGGGTTTCTTCAGATGGGTGACACTCGCAAGGAAACGTCTGGGCGTCGATGCAAAGGTCGCGACCATCATGAGTCTTGAAAAAAAAAAGGTAGCCCATCTCATCCTGCATGGACTCCATCATCTTCCTGCCCTCTGCTGCTGTGATTACCTTGCCATGATAATCACAGATGATGGAGCCCTTGGCAAAGGATTTGGTGGCAACAACTCCTGTGGTCAAAAGAAGGTGACATTAGTGTGTGAATATGTGAATTTACAGAGAAAACAGGAGAGCAAAGGAAAACAAGTGAACAATTCATGTACTAACATAATATACAAGTATGCTGGAAATGGCAAGAATACATTTGTTAAACCTAATAGCTTGCTTGTTGGATTAATGCTCTCCTGCTCACAAGACATTTTTACATACCTTTCCCTTTGTCGCCACCAAAATCCTTGATGGCCAGGCCTGTCCACCTCTGCCTTGTGACCCTCCTAATGATGCGTGGATCACTCTCAACCTGCACCCTCTTGGCTGGTTTCCACTTTGCCACAATGTCCTCAGGACGGGGATGGTTGGCAGTCCACCCCTCATCCCTGATGACCTTTGTGACCTTCTGGACAGTTGGGGGGTGTCTTGTACATTGGGCTGTCAAAGAGAGAAAATTTAAATTTAAATTCTTGTCCACACTTGTGAATTCTACGTTACTTTTGTTTATAGAAATGTTGTTAATCATTTAATTTAATCATTGCATAATAAAGTATTTACACTTACACAAGAGGTATTCCTCCCGCTTGCCATACTGCACAGCCCTCCACCTGTCATAAAACACTCTGTCAGTCAGAAACCCAGCGTCGGTCCGTTGCTTCTTAGTGGGCGGCTGGCCAGTCGCTGTCACCGGGAAGTGCTGGATAAACGCTGTAAAGTCCCTGCCGTCCTGTTCAGCGGTGTCTCTGCCTTTCTTTTCTCTCCGACCACTCCTCGCATCCCCTGACTCATCAGTAGAAGAACTGCAAGATGGAGAAGATTTCATGGTTAAACACTGACAAACAGCTGGACTGACCTTGGAAGCAGCTGTGAGAGAGAGAATAGTTGAAGGTTGTGTGTTTTGGATGATGACACATACCGTTTCAAACTGTTGAACAGGTTGGCGGTGGCCACGATACCCTCCAGGGTCCTCATCCTGTAGTGGGCCATGTAGTGTGCCGCTGCACTTTTCTGCTCCTCTGAAAAGTTTGCACTCACCGCTGTCTCTGCAACTTTTCTGATTTCTTGGCTGGTGATGTTTGGTAATTTGTAGCTGCAATGAAGAAGAAATCTCAGATTACAATCCCACTCTCAACCCTGAATTCTTTCAGTTCTTTTTTTTTTTTTACAGAAAATAGCCCTAACCCTAACCTTCTGCTCACATCGTTGAGACTGGGAAAACAGCCTCCTCCATCCAGCACATGTGCTGCATTTTACGAGGTCTCAGCATGTTCATGTTTCAATTTTTCTCCTGTTTTTATAATATTATTTGAATAATATTATAGAAAGAGTACAAAACCAGTCTACCAATTGAATCCTTGTCTACCTTCTCTGTACAGTACATATTAATATATACATGTTAGTACATGGGATTCTGCTAATACTTACTGTTCATGCAGACGTCTGAGGTCGTTGGTGGCGCTGGAAATTGGTCCGCCGGATTTGGACAGGAAAAATTTGCCCTCATCATCCACACCGTCCTGCATACATCCTTGGCGGATGCCATGGTAGTATTCGTCCAGCATCTGTGGAGATAAGATATGAATGAAGTTAATACTTGAGAAATTATTGATGGAGCCTTTGGTCAAAACAGTGAAGAAATGGACCAGCGAGGCAAAGCAGGAACTGATTCTGATTCTGGTGTTACAGTTATTCATGGTGAGTTTTTTCAGCCTGTTAGAGAACTTACTGCAGCCTCCTCCTCGGTGAGGGCAAATGTCGCAATCTGCATTGTGGCCGTTTTATGTTGGCTGACCCCCACACAGACTCGTCCATCAACGCGCTTCTGGTCGAGCCACTCTGACGTCTGGAAAACAATGAAGGACACCGTGGGAATTAATGACATGAACAAAGTAACCCTGTTCTATTTGAATCTGGACATGCAATATTTTCTACTGACTACATGCAATACTTTGTACCAACTGAGGAAACACTGAGGGGGAAAAGTACTTACTGTCAATCCCTCCACTGCTCCGGGTCTCTGGAAATGTTTTAGGATCAGGATGGCTTCGCAGTGGTAGCGGAACAGCGTCTTCTCCTCTTCTTCCACATGCTGGTGCTGCAGGAGCCTCCCGTAGATGCCCAGCATGTCCTTGTTTGACTCGCGGAGGACTCTCTGGCAGTCATGGAGAGTCACCTGGCCATGAATGAAGCGGTCGTACCTAGAATGATAAGATAAAACAAAACACCAATGAGGAGGAGAGCTAGAGATTTTTCTGTATCACATAATCCTGGCAGCCTTCCAAGTACTATCCACATGAGAGAAGTCATTAAAGGAAAGGTAGAGCAGGGAGATTAACAACTCACCTTTTTTGGCATGTGGCTTTGCTGAGGGCCTTTGCCACTGGCTTCCTCAAGGTGTTGAGCAGCTCAATGTATGCCTGACACTTCCTGTGGAAGTCCGGGTCCGCTGCAGCCAAATCCAGGCGTGTCTTGAGATACTGGACACACCGGATCATGTTCTTTATGTAGTTGATGATGGTGGATGGACTCATCTGCACTACTCTCAGCCTGTTAAGGAAGTCTTGGGTTTCCGTGCTCTTCAGGAGAAAGTCCATGCTCACCTCATTCCCGCTCGGCTGGATGTACCTGAGCATCCTGGAGACATTGTCTACCTGTGATGAAAGAGGAAGAGAAGAAGTGTGAATTGCTACAGAGCTGCAGTCTGTGTGTGTATGGGGGTGTGTGCGCGTGTCAATGAGCCTGTTGTCACACTATAGAGATGCTAATAAGTCTACAGGCTGCAAAGAGCAACACAGAGAGCAGAATACTATAGCGTAAGATGTAAATAAGAATTTGTTCTTAATGACTTGCCTGGTTAAATAAAGGTTAAATAAATAAATAAAATGTGGTTAGATCTTACCTCCTGTTGGCAGTTTGGGACTAGCAGAGAGGTAGTCAGGTACTGCTTGAACCCCGTCAAAATTGCAGCTTCACGTGGGAACTTTTCATAAAGTCCCATCTGCTGCATTTTGACCCTCAGGGTTGTCTGGTACTGGGCCGTGTCCCTGAGAAAATACAGAGAAAATTAGCTCAAAGGAACTTACAGATGTTCACAGCCAAAGATCATTGATTGAACTTGTGTGTGTTGAGTGAGGTGATGAACTTACTTTTGCCATGTTGGGTCACTTGGACCAGCATCCTCACTGGAATCAGTGCCGGGGGTCTCTTCAGCGCCTCTACGGTCTTCTTCTGTGCTGCCACTGGCCGGGATGGGGGCTTGCTCGGCAGCAGCTGAAGTTGATGGTTGCTCGTCGCTGGGTTCAATGTCTGCGTCCATGGGGGCATTGAGGACGAAGAAGTTTCTTCTACGAAGATCTTCAAGAAGAGCCAGTCTGGAAGGCCTGTGGGGGTACCGCCTGCACATCTCGGCGTAGTCCCAGGTTCTGCCTTGGCGGGTCCAATCCTTCATCGACTTCTTGGCCCTCTGCAGCTCTGCCTGCCTCTCCACAACTGTGTTGCGCTTCATGCAGACCCTGGCCAGGTGGGCAGACAGTACTTCCTGAGGTTTCTCGCACAGCCGGCAGTGGATGATGTGGCGATCCTTCTCGCTGTGAGAGAGAAAGAGAGACAGTAGACAGTGTTTACATATATGTATATATATATATATACTGTTTTTTCATTATATATATATATATATGCATATTTGTACATAGTAGTTAAATGGTTAGATTTACCTCTGTTGGTCGTTTTGTAAATAAAATCATCTTGCTTTAAAACTAATCCTCAGGTATGGCGTCCTCTTTATATGTTGCTGGTCACAAGGTTGAGCCAAATGTTTTCTTTGTTGTGGTCGTAACAGTTATTTTGATCTATATTATAACCCATGAAGGAAAGTTGTAGATATCACTGGTGGTGTTTATTTGGTGTTTTTACTCAACATTACTACAATAAAAGAAAAGGTGGTGTACTAAACTTAATGTAAAGGAAAGAAGTTAGAATATTGTATGTTAAAGGAATATTTGTAGTCAGCATGGTTGCAGTGTGGAGTACCAGGGGCACGTCACAATTATATAGTATGCAGTATACAGTTGTATGACTTGCATTGTGTAAATATTTGGGAATTATCTGATAACCCTCACACTTATTGTAAAAACAGCATCTCAGTACTCTTCTCAGTGGTGTGTGTCTCTCTTGGCACTGCTGTAGGAGCTGGTCAGCAAGGGAGCTTACAGCTCTTTGTGCCCTGCGCGCTGATTCCTTACACAACGTCTATCTTTTAACAAAATCTGATACCATGACATCATTTTTCATCGAATCGTCTTGATACAAAGATAGCACACGTTCGTAGGATAGGTCGCTGGCCCTGTGGCATAAATAATAAACAGTGTTCCCCACAAACCACAGATAGCGGGTGTTGAAGCTCTCTCTCGTGGTAGAAAATCAAATATTTGGAATTGAATTCCAAAAATTGTAAGATGCTTTTAGGGTAATAGGAATAATCGGGGAAATCCAAACGAGTCAAAAAAGGTAGCCTTTCCGTCTTCCTCCAGAGTTAGAGTCAGAGGTAAATCTTTAAGATGTCTCCCCGTGGCTGTAAACATATTGTAAAACTCTGACCGACTGGTTGTTCTTAAATTGTGGCTGGAAAGCTTCTGCCGTCCTGACAGAGGGCCATGTATTCCACATCGTTATGGATAAAATTGAAGGGTGACAAGTCACTTCTCCCTGTAAAGGCTTCGTGGTTAACCATTCCGAGTACTAGGTACTTGGGCATGGTCCCGAGAAATAGATTCTCTTGATTACAATTCGAATTCTGGGGGATGGAGTATGTTTTCACATTAATACGTGATAACGGGTAGAACGCGTTCCCTTTCAGCAAGGCCGCCGAATGACCTTAACGCACGGCGGGGGAGACTGTGGCTTTCTTGACAAACAGGAAAGCCCAGAGTATTTGTAAACGGTAATCGCCATTGGTGGCTGCCATGAGATAGAAGGCGTTGTTTCCCCGGGTCAGCTTGATTCTCAAATCCACAGAGTTCAAAAGTAACCTCTTGCAGAAAAATATGTCGGCGTGAAGGGGGCCCAGCAAGTGAAACTCTCTAGAGTCTGCGCTGAATCGACCTCTCTGAACTACCCCTTTATTAGGCCCGTAATCAATCACTTTTAGCAGGGTCTCGATCATAGCTCTATACGGGTGAGTGGCGCTGGCCTGAGATATCAGTCTGTCCCCGAGAATTACGTTGCATTGTGAAAAAATGGTATTCAGAGGATAATTAATGACGCTCACGGCGGTGTCCTGAGCCAGGTTTGTCCAACAAAGTATTGTTGAGATCTAGGTATTTTTCACCGTCTCCGGGAATAAAGAATTCAATAGGACCTCTATCAGTAATGGCTGATATAGGCATAATTTCTGTGTAGTGTTTTTCTTCGATAGACAGCTGCGTCATGGGCGCTGAGAATAAATCCAACTCCGCCATGGTGCATTCGGGTGATTTTTCGTGTAAAAGAGCCATTTTAAAATATATCTCCGGACCTCCCGACAGAGTTCATTCCTTTAGGCGTGCGTCTTTCGACTGATTTTCTTTTTTTTGATTTGCCTCCTTTTACACGTCGCCCCGGCGGTCTCTTCCTCGCTCTTCTAGCCAGAATCATAACACCCGCTCCTTCTTGACCTTGACCTTATGTCTTTCGACTGATTTTACTAACAACTCGGCCACATACGTCTGAAGCAATGTTTCGGGCGGCAGATTTAAGATGAGGTTTTGCTAGGGGTGATACAAAACAAAATAATTTTGAAAATATAGATCCTATTCCTCTTCCGTACATTACAGGGGCTCCGTAAAAACCCTCGAGACCTCCCCCGACTTGATTTTCATAATAGCTCACAAAACGATGAGGATCATTCAGAATCATTTTTATATCTCTATATCTTAGATGCGGGTCTAAAATGCAGTTTCACAATACTCTTCCCGTAGGTAAAGTTTACAGGAATGTTTTGATCCGTTTTGATCTCAATGTGAATGTTTTCAATGTGTTTCCTCGCCACGGGTAGATAGTCGGCGGGGTTAAAACACTGTGTGACTATGTCGCCGTACGTCCCTCATATTTCGACCGTTCTCAAGAGCGGTGCGTAAGCGTCTCCTACCATCTGATGACGAACCACATCACTATAACAGTACAATTGATAAAATCAAGTCTTTATATCTGTGGGGTAGGGAGCCATCCTTTCCTCGAAGGTGAACCATTCTCCCGGTTTCATGCCCAGCATGTAAGCCACGGGCGGAAAAAAGCGTAGATGATATTGACCTCCTGCCTGAAATTCAAGTCTCTTTTGAATGCCGCTAAAGTTTAAATAAATATTGGTTCCAACTTTTCTAAGATTAGCCTCCAGCTCCCCCTTGAGTTGACTCAGGCTGTTGTAATAACCTCTAAACCTTTGACGACGGACCTCGCTCTCTGAGTCGGGCTTGTTAGGTTTTGGCCTCCATTCAAAGTAGGCCAAATCTGCGGGAATGTTAAACCAGGCGTGCGGGTATGAAATCTCCGTCAAGGCTACCTGCCACGGACCCTCTAAATCGATATGCTGAGCTAAATCCACGCGGAAACTAGAACTTGTATTATTTTTAAAAACATTGTGGCTGGCGTTGCAGGGTAGGGTCACATAAAACCCTTCGCCGGACAATTGATCCATGACTTTGACTTGGTCTGATGATCTTTGATATCCTATTTGATATCCTTCCTAAAAGAGTATGAAACCCAGAGAGGGTTACTTATTGTTTTTATGGGTGGTTGACATATAAGCCTGAAAAAAAGTTGTTTTTTTAAACTTTAAATATTAGGCATGAAAATTATTGAGTTGTGTTGTACTGACTCTTAGATTTCCAAAAATATATGTGGTCTTTTAGATTTTGTATTGGAATCTGAATTTATTCACCAATTTGTTGTATTAGTGCCTAAAATTGTCATATGGTGTGACATGAAAGTTATTGTATATAAAATGAAAATGGGGTATACTTTTCTTAAGTAACTCACTTTATAATAATTCTTTATCATTACTATCTTGAGATCCAGCATTTCCTTGTGCAAATTCATTACATTTTGTATTATTTTTCTTAATCTTCGCGCAAAGTAAGACATCTGTCCTCAATCTTTCAATATATTTTAGATTAATTCTGACAAACCCTGTTATAAATCTAACAAAATACTTGTGACTCCTGCTGATACTATCTTCCATGTGTTCCATTGAGATTTTTATGATTTATTACTAACAAAGCCTTTTTATTGTCACAATTCTGAATGTCACACCAAATGATATAGTGTCACACCATAGGATGAACCACACCTCACCACAATTTGTCAATGCAAAAATGTGTATTATATGCATTATAATACATTATCATTATTTTATTATAATTTTAATTATATGCAAACAAAAACAGTTTAAGAAAAATCACACAAAAGTGTGGAACATTGTGCCACTAAACATTGTATAGCACTTGGGTATCGGACACAGGACTAACCATATTTCTAGTGAGGAACACACTAATAAAGAATAGTATCACTTGTATAGTATTGTCTGGTAAGTACTGTTTACAGTTAAGTCTGCTGAATATGAACTACTGGTAAGTATTGATCACTCATATGTCAGTTAAGTATTGATTACTCATAACTACTGGTAAGTAAATCAGTCATATCAACAAGGTTGCTGAACAGTGAGGTTATTTCTGCTTTCATAAACATTCATTTAAAACATTCATTTAATACATTCATTTAAAACATTCATTTAAACGCACACTATGTAATTTCTGCTGCTAGGGGTCTCTCAATCAAAACAATAACAAAAGAGGTAGTTTAATGACGTCGTGAAGTAGTGTGGTATCATGGGAGTTTTTTTACGGGGACAGCTTCGGCGACAGAACGCGCAGCAAATGGGAATGAATAATCGCGATCCATCACAAGTGAGCAATAAAAACAATAGAATGAAAAAAACAACAGAGTGGCTAGAGTGGCTAGCTAGCTAGTTGACCGACTTCCTTCCTCACTCTCTGACGTATCAGCTGGTGTTTCCCCGGAAGTTAAGGGGTAACGGGGATATGACGCCATTGACAGGCGACCAAATGAAACGCACCGTTACCTTGAATAAAATTGCGGATTTCTCTGGGTTTGAACATTGTTGGAAACATTTGAGATAATTTAAGTACACAACTCAAAAAAATAAACATAGACATAGGTCGAGTCGTTTTTAGATATTTTAATGCGGAAATGTTACATATTATACCTTTAATACATTCATTTAAAACATTCATTTAATACAGGGCATAAGTTCATTCTAGTAAATGAGTTAAACAACAACTGAATATCACAAGTTGATGATATCTTTCTTGACATGTCAGCTGAAGTTTGTAAGCTGAAGCTGAAGCTGAAGTAGGCAAGTATGGATTCCTCTGAGTGGAGTAGGTATACATTTTTTTTCATGTGATGATAGACAGAAAAAAAGTGTTAAAAAGGACAAAACATACATTAAACTTTGCTATTAGTTATAAAATACAAGAATAAATTGTTAGCTCAAATTAATAATTATTTTGAGTGTAGGAAAATACAGTTCATATCATATGGTGTGACAAATGGATCATATGAAGTGACAAGCAAAACCTGTCACACAATATGATGTAGTGTCACACCATATGAGGTTTCATGCACTTAGCACAACATTGGGCCTTGTGGTTATACGCTAGCATGCTAACAGCATACCCACTGCAACATGGTAACATAGATTTAAAAGTAATAATGACAAAAAAGTCATTTATCTTTGGCATTTTTATGGAAAAAGCGTCACACTAAAAGACACTGGGAAAGGGTACTGAAGTGGGAGTGCCAAAAAGATTTGATTTATTGAAAAAATGACAAGAGACAACTCACCTTGTAACCCTTCAATGCAAGGAGGTTCTATATTAACTGGAGGATGAACGGAAAAATGGCCGCCCATTCATTTGAACGTAAGCTGCTCACCTAGCGCATACGCCAAAAAAAGATTTCTCTTCCTGGTTTACTTCCGTGATGTGCGGCCCACGGGTCATGCGCAGTAGTGTCTGCTTACGTATTCCCGCCAGGAGTAGCGCGCCCACGAGCGAGCTAGCGAGCCCAGCCACGCTCTCGTCATCAAGTGAGCAGGTCGGGAGCGTGCAGCTGCAGCTGGGAGTGTGGAACGGACGGTTTGGTGGGGGAGGGGCGAGCAGAGCAGAGAGAAGGAATCTCCTAAAATTAAAATCTAAAACTTTTTAGATGTCAACTTGTGATTACTCGCCAGTCAATATTATATTAAATATTATAATATTAATACATATTTATATTAATACAATTAATATTTATATTAATATTATAATTAATTATATTTATATATTAATTAAATGTATTATATACTTATATTAATATTTATATTAATACATATTAGTAAGTATTCAGCCAGTAGTTGCTAGAAGTCATTTGCTTGCAACTCTAATTTCCACGTCACTATTCCATTGTGAGAAGTTGTCTTAAGTTTATATTAAAGATAAAGATGTCATCACTTTTGTTATTACTAGGCAGGTTTCCCCAAGCATATACCATACAGCACCATACAATACTGTCATGAAACTGAATTAGAAATCGCGTACAGGTCAAGTTATTTAAAATCGTTTATTTAAAAAAATTAAAAGAACATAAAGTTAATTCACAACGAAATACAAAAGTGATGAATAGCATGACTAGTTGGGTTCGCCAGACAGACCTGTGGAATACATGTCAAGTAGGCTAAAAACAAGGCTAATATAGTTAGCTTGCTGTCTACATCTCCGTGACATGAACAAGCACAGAAAACACACCTAATCCCAAACCTCCGTTTTCGGTGATCAGTTCTTATCTGTATTAAATACCGGTGGGCTACTCATGTAAAATACTTCATATTTTAATAAAAGCGAAGCCGGACTGTACGAACACAGCTGACAGACGGAGCAGCAGCGGAAGCAGGAGGCTCGTTCCCGAGGCAGAGCTCAGAGGCGCGTGCTTTGCTCGTACCCTGAGGTGACGTCACCCACAAAAAACAGTGTTTTATACGGCTCTGAGTGATTTTTTTAAAAATCGGCCTTCATGGTTAAAAAATACATAATTCAAAGAGTGTTTTAAGGTTTTGTGTGGTGTTGTAGGTATCTTCTGAACAGTTTTAGAGGACTGTCTTTTACAATGGCCGTCTATGGGAAAAAAGCTTTTTGGGCCGAAGGTGAATTTTAGGCTGCAGTACCACCGTTGGCCACCATGTCAAATTGGAAGCAAGGCTGAGACCTGACGCCTGGGAGCTGCTTCCATGTCCTTCTGAGATGTTTTCTGTACTTCCTGGTTGAACAAGGACCCCTCCTCCCCAAGGGTCTCCAAACAATTGCCCGTTTTAAATATCACAATATAGTGTCACACCATATGATATCCATTTCTGGGACAAAATCTTTTTGATCAGAGCTGACTCAAAATATTATGCCTCGTCTTTGAAAAGAGCAGACTCACAAATAGACATCTGTGTTATCATTCTGTACTTTTTTGAGGAGAGTTGCATTTATTTTTCTTAGTTTTATTCAAGTTTAAACTTTGTGAAACGTGCTTGGGACAGTCACACCATATGAGCTTTTTCATGTTTCGTTGAAAAATGTGAAAAAGTGAGTGATGAATTGCATGAATGTTCAGTATGTTCACATAAAGCAGCATGTTCTGAACAATATAAAAGACATTTTTGACAAATTGAATTTTTATTTATTTGTGTTTGATGCTCGGAACCACAAAAAGGCCATGTCATGTCAACCACCCTTATACATTTTTAAGGTCACGAGCCCTGACCCAGCTGTTGAATTTCTCCGGCCAATTTTTCCAGCGCACCAAGACGTACTTTTCACCTTTTTGTTTACGCTCTCCCAGAATTTCTTCTACTTGATACGTTTTGTCTTTAGCAGCCTTCACTTTTTGTAACTCTGCTTCATAAAACGTCCCGTCGATAGGTTCACCGTCGTAATCTCTCAGTTTGTACACAGGGGGGAGACGAGGTATGCGTTCGACCACTGTAAACAACTCATCCGTATAACTCTGTTCATATTTTTTATCAAACACTCCTCTCAGTTTGGATATTCTTACCAGATCTCCCTCCTTGAACTTAGTACTACCTCAAAGCCCCGAATTCCCTACAGTACCGTACAGGTTTTGAAAAACTTGAGGGGTGTTCTCCGATGTTACCTGCTTAGGAGGCATTTTTATACTTTTATGATAACTGCTATTGTAGCTTTCAAGCAAATCCTGTAAGACGTCTAGGTAACGTCTGGTGTTTTTAGCCGTAAAATACCTCCACATTCGAGTTTTCAAGGTACGATTAAATCTTTCGACCACAGACGCTTTCAGGTCGCTGGCTGTAGCAAAATGATTAATGCTGTGTTTCTTCAACAACCCATAGGAAAAAATCTGTTGCTTATCTGTTGTTCATTCTGATCTCTTGAGACTAACTGGAGCTTCTCATTTTTGAATCATTCTGTGATCATTTGTGTCCGAGTTACTTCTCCTAAGGGTCCCTTAGGAGCAATAAAGAGTTGAAAAAGAGATGAATTAGTAGACTTCTCTAAGACAAATGAAGTTGAATTGAGATAATCATTTCAGCAATATTTGAGAAGTAGGGGGAGATCTCATCATTGCATACCCCTGATCTCATTCATGTCTTGGTTATTGTAAAGAGGAATAGGAAAGGACATAGGAAAACTTGCTTGCTAATGTTAGCATAACTTTAGTTGAGCTAGCAATATACTGTTAACTTACATTTGTTTTAAACAAGTGAAAATCGTTTTAACACTTTAATCCAACCAGTTACATGTGTAGGCTATGTATTACAGCTATGAAGGCAAATAAGGGCCATCAAAATTGAATTTTAGCAGCCACTGAATACTTACTATTGAAAATTAATCACAGCTGAATTCATAACAATGAAATATTTTACTTTGAAAACCATGTATCTGAATTTATTGGTACTGAATTCACCTCTTGAACTTAAAATATCAAAAGCTAAAATTGAAGTATACTTTTTTTCAATGTTCACAAATTCAGATCCAAAAATTCAAGTATCAGAATTTCAAAAAAACATATTCAGGTTGCTCACATTCGATTGGTCAAATTCGGTTAAAAAAATTAAAGTAAAAAAAAAACCCAAATGCAACATCATTAAAATTCGACCGGCCAAATTCAGATCCAAAAATTCAAGTCGAAAAATTTCAGTTCGCAACATCCGGGCTACCAAGGGCAGGCTAAGCAATCGAGTCTGAATGCAATCGAACCGACTTCTGGCCTATCAGAGCGGGCTTGAAAATTCAAACCCAAAGATGGCGACGAGGGAGGGAGACGGGGTTCCGGTAAGTGCTCCAGTTTGTGCTGTTTATGTCTACATATTATATCAATCTCAGGGCAAAATGTTTGTAAAACTCCCTGACTCCAGGTAAAATGCCAGGGAGAAAGACGACAGAAGCAAAAAAGAAAAACAAGGAATATACGCCTAACGCTAACTTAGGCTACTTGCTGGAGTGGCGGCCCTGTTATGGTGACAAAAACAAAACTATACAGGTCATTGCTAGGTACACGAATGACTTAGTTTCTAGCTAACGTTTGCTAGCTTTTTGCCTAGTGTGTGGGTAGGCTGGTGAACGATCCCACCCAGCACTATAAATCTATTATCACATTACCCAGCCTTTATTTGCCCTGGGTAAGTGAAGTGATAAAAGGACCGTAACTGGCCTGTCAGTGCAACCAAAAGCCAAACCAAATGCTCCTTTCCTTTGTGACTAAATAACATCATGGGTATCCTCGGGCAGCTGTATCAGTCCTCGTCTATGTCTCTGACTTGATCAGAAGACGTGATGAATGCATGATGTATATTTATAACAAAATAAACCATGCTTTTCTTCCAGTTGCTGAGTCTGTCACAGATGAAGATGAAGGCTGACTGTCCCCAAGGTTATGCAGTGGCTGACACACAGGCATCTCCTGAGAGACTGGACAGCTTAAAATTGTGGTCTGTTTGACCATAACTGTGTTGAGCACATGCCACATCAAACTGTAACATTTCCAACAGCCCACCTCTGCAACAATCAACAATTCAAACTGAACCAGGTGACTGCCATTAAATGTGGTGATGGATTGCATAGGGGCTGATATGTAGGCTCTGAGAATGACTCACCCCTTTGCGCGTCCTTTCTTTTGAGGAGGGGGACGACTTTAAGGCATGTTGGACTTCTGACCACATCCCGATCTGAGACATTACTGATTGGGATGGTCAGAAGTGCAACATGCTTCAAAGTTTAAACCCATAGATGGCAGTGAATCAGCTGTTTTCTGCAATGTGTGATTCTGTATGAATTTACATTTTAGGATATGTTAAACATATCAATTAACAAAACACTGCTCAGAATGAAATGACAAAACACTGTTCTGAAATCACAAGAAATTTATTTTTTTAGGCCATGTTCACCATGTTGAGGATTAAGTTTTTTTTTTACTCCAGTATTGTTTTAAATTTAGTCAGATGCATATTTAGTGTGTACTGTTAGTCTCCTTTCCCCACTTAACGGCCTAGAAAAACATTTTTTTTCTTACCAGTTTGATTTCAGATAGTTAAAATCCCCAGTAAATGGCTTTGAATGGCCAATCCAAAGTTGTGATTGTGTAAATCTTACCTTAGTTCGCTTCAAACAAATCAGTGTTTTTTTAAAATGAAGCCTCTTTGCTACAACTGTGAGGTTTTGTATTCCTTGTACGTTCAATTTCTTAAAATAAAGCCTCTTCTGTACAACTCTTTAGTGCAAATGTTAAAAAAAATTTAACAATTTTCTGTGATTGGTCTGCTTTTTTCCCTTAAGACTGAAGCTTGTATTCATAGATATTTGAATGACCAAATTAATCACTAAATCACCAAACTACTGCAGAACCAAGACAAAGGAAGAATATTTGAAATCAAATACTACTGTTTAATGGTATGTTTTTAATTGAAAACACAGACTCCCCTGTGAACTACAGACCAGTCATTTACATTAAAACCATGAACATTCAGCTTGAAAGGCAGATTTCTTTATAAGCTCCAAGTGCAGCTGAAACTTTCTGCCTAAAACTCAATCCTGTCCATCATTAGTCAGGATGGCTTGGCTGGTCAGCCACTACAGGAAGTAAACAAACAACAACAAAAAACAAAAACAGATCCTGTACAGGTCCACTAACACTACATAAATATCACAAGGTAATACCATTACCTACCTTAAATTGTGTAGGGCAGCAGTAGATCAGTTATCAGGTTACTGTTTCCATGTTACTAACACAGGAGAGTCTGGAGCAAACTCTGGAATGTTAAGTTTAATTTTTGTTTTCACAACAACACTCTGTTGGATTAAGTACAATGCTGCTGGTCATCGCCATGAACATAGCCATCAACAGGACGTTATGCGCACATCAGGCGCAATAGAGATCCATTTGGATCAATTTCTATACATTGACCAACTTTTGATTTTGCTTTGCATTCTACACAGAGCTGTGAAGCAGCACATAATTCAGAGCAGAATCTCGTCCATAATGGTCTGATGCTGCAGTTGGACAGATTGTAGCTCTGAGGTCTGCCAGGGTCTGGTCTGTGAGAGGGCATGCCACAGGTGGGACCACAATTCCAGCAGGTTCATGTTGAGGGCTGACAGGACTCTGGTCAAACTCCTGTTACAAATGAAGTTATAAACATAGTTAGTCTTTAATGGTTTTCATGTGGATTCTGTCAGTATTAAAGAACCATACACCCCTTTTGACACATGGGTTCTTTGTAACTTGTTTCAATTGAATTTCAATTTCAAAATTTCATTTTCAAATTTTTTCATTTTATTTTTGAAATCATTTTCCATTGAGATTTTACTGAGGTTGTGAGTGTGTGTATTACTCAAAGAGCAAAGCAACAACATCAATGAGTGGACAAGAGGTAAACATACGCTACGTACATTCTTTCAAATGGATTTTAAATGCATGGAGTGCAATCCGATAACAAAATGCGATAAAAATGTTTACAATTAGCTATAACATCAAAATAATTACATTGTACTGGGGGGCATGGTAGCCGGTACTAGTGTATAGGGATGGGACGTGGAGCAGAAAAATGAATGGTGATATTAGCTCCACTTTATTCTGCTGTAGTAATCACAAATGAGACTGCTTGACCATCACAATTTAACAATCTTATAAATTATATTATTTGAGCTTTGTAATGACATTTTTAAATTGTTGTTTACATTCTAGCAGCCAAAGGCATCGCTAGAAAGATTTGAGTCTCAGAATCGTATCGTGGTTGTATCGAATCCTGAACCTCAGATCATGTATTGAATCGTATCATGACACAATCATATCATCCCATCCCTACTAGTGAGAGAATATGTCTTAAAATTTGATTAATTTTTCAGCTAGCCAGGTATCTCGGACAAACCTTAACAGGACTATAGGAACTAACCATAAAAGATTTATAACAGGCACAATGATTGATGCTGGATAAAGATATGAAACCTCTGCCATAGAAAAATATTCAAGAAAATGCCTAGAGTTATGAATATTACAAAATTAAAGTGTAAAAAGTTACCTCAGGGCTATGATCCACTGCTCCTTCTTTTGGAAAAAGCAGAGCCACTGTGTCAGGTCGTTGGGTCAGAAATGTCCACATTGCCGTCTCTTTAAGACCACGTCTGAGCTGCTTTAGTTGTCTCGTGACACGTCCAATTACCTTTTAACGACAATTACAGAGAAGATGGAACACATTATTGCATTCTTTATCCCATAGCAAGTTCTGAGAATGAGACATTAACATCACCATTTCCTTAAATTTCACACACAGCATGGATCAGCATCTTCTCAAATAGCCATCGTCGTTTTTTTTCAGCAAGGCAAGGGAGGTCCCAGGCGTAGGCCAAGTCCTGGACACGTTTTTCTTCGTCTTCTGAGAGTTTGGATTCCCCTTGAAGCTTGTGAAAAGGAAATTAAAAAAAGATGTGTAAAAACACACACTATATGCAATGGGTCTAGAAAGTCTACACCCCCTTTGCCATTTTTCCACAAAATAATGGAGACTTTAGTGATTCACTGTATAAACAATATAACAGGGAAGAAATAACATGAGGTTAGATGGAAAACATACAAGCCTGAGTGTTTCCCGGATGTCCAGGTCTGGACAGTCCTCTAGTGTAACAGTTGCCGTTTCAGGACTTCCACCAAGCAGGACATGAACAACAGCAGGGCTGAGTCCTGACAGGCATGGTCCTCCATGAAGGAAGGAGTGGCCCACCATTCTCCCTGCCATGATGAACATATCACTTTCCACAAGAAAGTGAGAGGCTGAGGTCACCGAATGGCCTGGCCCTGTATGAGAAATTTTTAATTTTAGAGAAAAGCAATTCAAAATACTACATTAAAGGATTATAAAGGGGATTTAAATTTTTCTGCTATTGTAGGCATATAATTGCTATAACCTTTAGAACTTTCAGGGTCAAGCAAATCAACTGAGATATGAAAAACATAACAGAATTACAGTATATTTAAAAAAAAATCTTTTAAATACAAGACTTTAATAAACATAGCACTTGCTATTGACAAGTCATCTTACACATAACTGCAGTCTACACACCAAAGTTGATACAAAACCCAGACTTCAGCTTGTCCATGCAAGTTGAGAAGAAAAAGCGAGTTACTCCCTCTCCAATGGCAGCATCACCTGTAACACAATGCAGGGTTTGATATAGTAAAGGCAAAAGCAATACTTTAGGCAGTCATTGACTTCTATGACATGTAATTGAAACTACCTTCAAGTCTACAATTCAAGGGCCGTGACCATTCCACATTAGGCCGCTTGTAAAGGCAATGAGTGCCGCATCCTGTTCAGCAGGGCTTCTTCTAATGTCCATGCTGAGATGTAAGGGATTCTCACTTTCATGAACGCGGAGAATAGAATCCCGAAACTGAGACACGGCACTGATAGAGTCTTGTATGTTGAGCCACTCTAGTAAGAGATAAAATGAAAATGTAAGAAATAAACTTTCATGTTATGTTTGCCTGTAAAGACAGCAAGCTCTGGAAAACATCTTTTACATGTAGATTCAAATGAAAACCACATGAACTATCAAGCCTTGCTCAGGCATACACAAACTAACATTGGCAGTTTATCCATTAAAATTAAGAAAATATGCAAGTCAATGGGAGAACCACTCTAGCACCTCTCAGTGCAGTGTTTTGAAATCATGAGTGCTAATCCGTTACCATTCTCAATCAAAATTTTTAAACTTAACTATCAATCACATAACTCTAAATTATGCAAGAAGGACAAGACTGATTAGTACTGACTGTCTTTTGAAGGGCAACTTATGGAAAGAGTAGCTGCATACCTTAGCAAGGATAACATTTTGCATATGTATTATATGTTAAAATTAGCTGTAATAACTGCTATGCTATTTACCAGAGTAGTATTGTGTAATAATGTTTTGCATGATCAAATAAGGCGTAGGCTATGCCATGCGACATGCCACTCTTTACTGCATTGCACCTCACAGTTTACCCTCCCTAACATTCTTGCCCCACCGCTAAACCTGAATAGCACCTACCATCTGTAACTGTTGCACTACTTCTGGATGGTCCAGGCATTGCTGCTTGCTCTTCTTCCATGACAATACTCATATCCATCACCTCATTTCCTGCACTGCCCACATTCACAACACAATTTTCTACACTTATTTGTAAAACTGCTTTACTGTTTTAATTGCTCAAAGAGTGAAACAAGTGCATACAATAAAAAAATAAGTATATACCTTTCCCCACATGAAGCGGCATGCACCTCAATGACGTCAGCAGAAAACATTTCCATGCACATAGGACAGGTCTGCTGAACTTGTGCTGAGAAATTGAAATTAGCAAAGATAACCAAAAATGAGCAAGCACTGTGTTAACTCATGACTTTGTATTTTCCAACAAACCATCTGCCCTTATCACCTTATCAGGAATTGTGATTTTAGGCCATCCATGTTCAATGTTAATTAATATACTGTAACTGCTCAAATAATTAATTCTTACATTCTCTCTCTTCCTGCTCACTGTTATCCTCCACATTAGCCGGGTTATCATCATTCTCAACATCAATGATGTTGCAAGACTTGATGTGTTCCATCAGGAGCTGCAGTGGAATGGCTTCTCCACACTTCTGGCACATTGCTTTAGGCATGCCACTGATTACTACACTGGTTAGTTGCAAAGGAGTTGTGCTGAGTTCCTCTTGAATTGGAGCTATGAAAAGAGTGGATTTACCCCCCTGGCTCGCAGCCTTCAAGATCCTGCCTGTGTAGCCAGTATCATCAGGTGCAACAAGGGAGAGTTTTCGGCTACCCCATCCTCCTATAGACAACATTACCAAGGACAATTAAAAATAATCCTTTTGAGATATACAGTTTAAAAGTTATTGATTTAAATGTAGTGGCATAGCCGCTGCATATGTACCTATTACCCATTACCCATACACTGTTGGTATGAGCAGGAACAGAGTCATTGTTGTACCATATTTCAACACTGATACACATACACAATCTTGTATGGGCCTACCTGCTGGTTTGTAAAGCGGCCAGCCACCAGTTACTGTCTCCAGTTGTGGAAACAAAACTTTGAGTGTATCACACAACTGTAAACAAAACAGTAATACATCTTAGTTCAAAAATGCCAAGAGTTCATGATTAATAAACATTAATTCCTTAGAAAGGATGTTGGAAACTCTTGAGACGAAAGTTGATTGTACTAGCATATCAGTCTTGCTGCCATGCATTTAAGCTTAATATTTTAAAATGAGTATGGTTGGTTGGAGCAAATGTCAGCAGAATCAAAGCCCATTCCAAAGGATTTAGATTTCCCAACACATCACTGCAGTTAATGTTGACTATGTTAAAGGGATAGATCACCCAAAAATGAAAATTTGGTCATTATCTACTCATCCTCATGCCAGTAGAAACTGAGATGAGTGTTTTTTCTTCATACAACATACCAGGAGTTCGCCAGGCTTACTGCCGGAGAAGCTTTCTTCGAAGGTGAGTTGTATGAGGAAAAAACACTCATCCGAGTTTCTACTGGCATAAGGATGAGGAGATAATGACAGATTTAAAATTTTTGGGTGAACTATCTCTTTAACCTGTGTGGTGCTGTATAGCTGTGTTGGTAGAGCATGGATAGACGTTTGATTCCCACTGGAGCCACTCATACTAAAAATTGATGGTCACATGGTGTTGGAAGGTGCTAAAAGTATCCTCCAAATGGCAGAGGCCTACATCTTTGTGTAAGCAGCAGTTTCCTTGGCTGTTTTACTGGAACAAAACATGATTACATCTTTGTTTACAATTTTTTGTAAAATTCTTTGTTTTACAATTACCCATACGATGGGCTGGTACATGATAGGATTCTTCATATTCTTTGTACAACTAGCTTAAGTCATCTATAGCATGTGCTTACCTCATCATGTGTTGTGCCCTCATCTAAGTGAGCAGTCCTGCGGCCCAGCCCTGCCTGCATGTGGACCAATTGCTCTTTTGAAGATCTTTCATATTGTTTTGGCAACAGATACAAAGCCACTTCTAGAGACTTAGGTCTCTTGGCAGGAACAGGGTTTGCAGCAGGAAAACGCCTCTTTCCTCTTGCCTTACTGAAAAGGCCTGGAAAGGACCTGTGGCAAATAATGCGGTCTGTCAAAACCTGAACACACTCAGTTTTCATCTAATCATGTTAATGTACATAATTTAATGCTGAAGCTTGTCATTTCCACTTGAAGAGAAGGTCTTGGTGGGTTAGGGTCTGACCTCTCATTCTGACCTTGGGCGGGCTGAGACAAAGCGGGACATCTTTGTCTCTGTTCTCTGTACGGTTGCAACCAAAAATATTCATTAATCACAATATGTAATAGAGTAGTTACATAAAAATGTATCCATGTGCACAGGATTAAAAGTGTATTTTTAACACTAAACTTTATATCCTGGCTTGTGCCAGCGACAGCACCACTGGCTGCACCTCCTCCTCTTTCAGGTGAGGCCAGTAAGGACAAAAGGTGCCTGACTGACCTCAAAACCTCTGTATGATTATCCTGTCAACACAAATGTGTCACAGAAAAAAATTCAAAGAACATCACAAACTGAACTGAAATAGTTGCTTAAGAAAATAATTCAGTAACACAAAGCCTAAATAAGGTAAACAACAGCTAAACAACCTAACCTCAACAACCTGCTGATCTGAACAACCACACTTTCCTTGCTGTTAACGCTAAAGCTGGGGTAGTCCTGCCTACCCTGCAAACTGCAGAGAGAAAACAAATCCTATATCCACAGAAGAGATGAGGTGAAACAGCCAAAATCCAAACTGAATACTGGGACAGAAGCAACAGAAGCAAAAAAGAAAAAGGCGCCAAATGGTAACTTAAACCGAAACTTGCCAATATAATCTAATTTTACCTGGAGTGAGGGAGTTTTACAAACATTTTGCCCTGAGATTGATATAATATGTAGACATAAACAGCACAAACTGGAGCACTTACCGGAACCCCGTCTCCCTCCCTCGTCGCCATCTTTGGGTTTGAATTTTCAAGCCGCGCTCTGATAGGCCAGAAGTCGGTTCGATTGCATTCAGACTCGATTGCCTAGCCTGCCCTTGGTAGCCCGGATGTTGCGAACTGAAATTTTTCGACTTCTTCGAATTTTTGGATCTGAATTTGGCCGGTCGAATTTTAATGATGTTGCATTTGTTTGTTTTTTTACTTACATTTTTTTTAACCGAATTTGACCAATCGAATGTGAGCAACCTGAATATGTTTTTTTGAAATTCTGATACTTGAATTTTTGGATCTGAATTTGTGAACATTGAAAAAAAGTATACTTCAATTTGATATTTTAAGTTCAAGAGGTGAATTCAGTACCAATAAATTCAGATACATGGTTTTCAAAGTAAAATATTTCATTGTTATGAATTCAGCTGTGATTCATTTTCAATAGTAAGTATTCAGTGGCTGCTAAAATTCAATTTTTTATGGCCCTTATTTGCCTTCATATACAGCTAAATTACCTGTTTTAAACGAGGAAATTATCCGTTAACGTTAACCCCCACAATGTGAAAATGACCTGAGAACATTGCATACTGATGCATTACTCAAAACATTTGAGTTAACTTAACAGGTAACTTAAACTGTCTGAGAGAGTGAGAGTAAGAGTGAGAGAGAGAGAGAAAGAGTGAGAGAGAGAGAGAAAGTGAGAGATAGAGAAAGCAGTCCACACAGGCCATAGCAGTGGCTTGCAAGTCACGACTGTTTATGGCCTGCTCTTGCCCGACACTTGTTGATGAAAGCTTTCTTCAGTTTGGTTTCATCGATTCCTGTCCAACCGTCCAAGGTGGCACATCTCAGGACGCAGGCTGGAATACAAAAGCATTCAAAAATGGTATGAGTTATTTTGACAAATAAGACATAACACAACAACTGTACTCAAGAACTGACAGTATGTGAATACCAATTCTTTTTTTTTTTTAGAGTTAAGTTAAAAGGACATACCACTATGGGTCCTTTATTTTCATAAAAAATGCCTGAGTGTGGTGTATTTTTGATGTATTTAACACTAAAAGCGCTGGGTTTAAACTGCTAGCGTTTTTAAAATTATAATTACTCTTCCGTCGTAAACTCCACATGCTTCCTCGTCTGTGACTTTTTCTAAATTACTGTTTTTAACATTCTGACATTGTTAGAAATAAATGTTAATGGATATACAGTAGAATGAGAAAGAAGAAAACGACATTTTAGCATGCTTTAAATATAGCACGCCCAATATATGGACTAATATCGTGGCCAGGTAGCGATACAACCCAGTGTTCTACCAAAGTTCAATTGTGCTTTAAGTTAAGATGGTGCAAGAGAGTTGTGAATAGCAAGCACATTACATAAATCATATTCTTCAAGAATCAATGCAATTGTACTGTACACTTTTGTTCAACACTAGAACCGCCAGGGATTCTGGATTACCTATAACCGCCAGCTGAGGTCAAAATGACGTCTTTTGTTCTGAAGGGCAATTATCTGCATCACTATAGTCCAATGCCAGTCCCCGCAGACTAAAAACAATTCTTTGGCAGATAGATTCTCGAAGTATTATTTTGTTTTAGCAGTTAATTTGAGCAGTTTGAAATACTATATTTGAGTAATCAGCAATGGTGTTTGTTTACGTAATCTAATCGGACAGGCAAGATCAAAGGAAAAATGTGCACGCCTGTAGATATAGTCAGCTAATAATTCCTTTTAATATTATATTTTATACCTTTTATTATTTAGATAATATTTTATGTACTGTCATTGCATCAAATCACATCCAATATTTATTATGGAAATAAAACAATAATAATCTGAGCAACTCTGCAAACAAATCGGAATCTAATAGATCAAAGAATCATTTTACTTGCCTGTAGATATTCCACGTGTCAGCTGATCATTCCTTTTTATTATTATTCTTATTATATTATTATTATAGTCTAACTAAAGTATTCAAATCTATAGTCAAATCTAAATTATTTGGGTAAACAAATAATTGTTTAGGAGAATTAGGAAAAGTCAAGGAAAGAGGATATCGTGGCATTTACACTGCAGTAATAATTACAATTTGAAAAAGCTAGAACGTCAAATTGACGTCACTGGCGGTTCTAGTGTTAACGGTAGGGTAGCGGATGTTTGGCCACTACGGCGCTGTTGAGCTAAAAGGGCACTTTTTTTCATGTTTTGTGGTAACCCTAACCGCAGCCTAAGTTTGAGAAAACTTACTTAGAATTCCGCCGACCTTCTTCCGGTCAAGGACTCTCTTCCCCTCAGGGATCTTGCCATGGCGTCCAAAGGTGACCGAATTCACACAATCTTCAACAGAGAAAAAAAGATCAAAAAGAAAATGAAACAGGAGCAGGCAATTTTGTTTTGATGCCTGATGCATGGCAACAAGGCGGAACAATGAGAGGAACAAGCCACTGTCAGGAAACAGCTCCTGCTGGCCTGATGGTGCCGATGGGCTGTTGTCCAGCTCACAATGTCTCTCTCCAATGAGGTTGAGAAGAGTCTGAAGCTCTCTGACCTGGCCTGGGTCTGAGAGGGGGAAATAGCACAAGCCGTACATTCATTATTATGTGTTCAGGCCCAATCACTAATCCATAGGTAAACAAAATGATAGAACCACACAACAGAAATGAATTTGTAATTTATTCAAATTGATTTATGTATGAACAGTAAGTTACCTATTCTCGAGATGGCTTCATCCACCCTTCTCTTGTCGAGGAGGATTCTTTCGACCTCCTCCCTACATCCATCACATGGTTTCCATGCAGTTGCTGCCTGCTGTCCAGGGGCTGCGTTGCCCCTGTAGGGTGGTGGGCCGGCTGCATTGCCCTCGTCGGCTGATGAGCTGGCTGCATTTCCCCTGTAGGGTGTTGGGCCGGCTGCGTTTCCAGCGTCAGGTGGTGAGCCGGCTGCGTTGCCCTCGTCAGATGATGAGCTGGCCGCATTTCCCCTGTAGGGTGGTGGGCCGGCCGCGTTTCTGGCGTCAGGTGGTGAGCCGGCTGCGTTGTCCCTCTGGGGTGGTGGGCTGGCCGCGTTTCCGCCGTCAGGTGGTGAGCCGGCTGCGTTGCCCCAGTAGAGTGGTGGGCCGGCTGCGTTGCCCCAGCAGGGTGGTGGGCCAGTGGTGTGGTCCCAGTAAGGAAGTGGGCCGGCTGCGTTGCCCCCGTTGGACGATGGGCCAGCGGTGTTGCTCCAGTAAGGAGGTGGGCCGGCTGCGTTGCCCCCGTCGGACGATGGGCCAGCGGTGTTGCCGCCGTTGGGTGGTGAGCCAGCACTGCATTCTTCATCGTATTCAAATAGTGAGCTCCTCTCAATTATTACTGTGTCAGGACTTGAAGACGGCGTGTTTGGTGAGGTAGGTGAATGAACCTTGAGCAAATTTAAAAAAGACTCGTGCTGTTGGTTGAGTTGGGCAGCCTTTTCTTTTTACCTGGTCTGGCTGTGCAATGTATTCAACAGTGGCCCTATAAAATTTCCCATCGGACCACTTGGCTAGAATGGCTTCTCCTGACCTAAGATCTTGCAGCTGTTGGACAGGATCGTCATCTTTGCCCAAAATGTCTGATGTTTGGAAGATTTTGGCAGTGTATCCATCCTCAAACCTGACAAAAGCAAAATGTTCTGAGAGAAATTGAGAAGAGGAGGCAGAAAATGTTAAGCAACAGGCCAGTGTTTTTGAGTCTACACAGGCAATTTCTCAAGTAATGTTAACAAGAATGGGGATGGACAGTTGGCACACAATCAATGTGGGCATCATAGTGCACTAAATAGTGAGAATAACTAGGGATGCACTGAATGATCGGGAACAGAAATTATTCGGCCGCAAAAAAAGCACATTTGGTGTTCGGCGAGGGGAAAGACCAAAAATGTCTACCAAATAATATTATTATGTGACGTTGTTTTGATAACACGTTCAAACAGTGCCAGCAACCCATGCTGTTCTGTGAATGCAATGAGCGTTGAGTGAATGACTGCCTAGCCATATAATTGCAGCAAACATGTCAGCAGTTTGGAAATATTTCAAGGTTTCGTGTGACTTTCGTGTGAGAAAGCAGAGAAGCTACTGTTTCTAAAGAAGAACCTACCACCTTTCCTGGCAAAATACATTTTAAAATACCAGTACGCACTCGGTATTTGGCCAAGTGTTTCCTTAAAAGGTAGGGTAGCGGATGTTCGGCCACTACAGCGCTGTTGAGCTAAAAGGGCACTTTTGAGCTAAAAGGGCACTTTTTTTGTGTTTTGTTGTTGTGATCACACGCTGTGATTGGCCAAAAAAAAAATTAGGGGAGGACTTCCGTTTCTTTTGGCCAATCATAGAGTGTGATCACAACAAAAATGTAAACAAAAATAGTGATAATTGTAGTTTTTTGTAGTTTTCAAAAGTCTGCTACCCTACCTCTTTAATTTTGGTTTCGGCCAATTATTCCAGTTTTAGGTGACAAGTCAGTGTTAATAATAAATAATAATAATACATTTAATTTGAGGGCGCCTTTCAGGACACCCAAGGTCACCTTACAATGCATAAAAAAGAGAAACACACTCGAAACAGATAAAAACAGCGAAACATGGCAACAACAGCAGCATAGACAAAACAAATGACATAGAGTGGGCAGACACGTATAGGAGGGGGAATAAAAACAGTAAAACTGTAAGGATAAAAGGGGAAACGCACAGTACGGTGAGGATTACAGTGAGTAGGCCAGTTTGAACAGGTGAGTTTTGAGGTGGGATTTGAATGCTGTTATGGTATCAGACTGTCGAATGTGTGGGGGCAGGGAGTTCCAAAGCCTGGGAGCAGTGCAGCTGAAAGCCCTAGCACCCATGGCGCTGAGGCGTGAGATGGGGATGGTCAGGAGACCAGCTGAGGATGAGCGCAAGGAGCGGGAGGGGATGCAGTCCTGGAGGAGGTCAGAGAGATAAGTGGGGGCTAGGTTGTGGAGGGCTTTGAAGGTGAGCAGGAGGTTTTTGTAGTCGATTCGGTATTGAACAGGGAGCCAGTGTAGTTGGATGAGAATGGGGGTGATGTGGTCGGATGATTTGGTGCAAGTAATGATCCGGGCAGCCGAGTTCTGAATGATTTGAAGCCGGTTAAGCAGTTTGGTGGGAAGGCCAGAGAGAACAGCATTGCAGTAGTCAATCCGGGATGTGACGAATGCGTGGACCAAGACTTCAGTGCTGGATTGAGACAGGGATGGGCAGAGTCTGGAAATGTTGCGGAGGTGGAAGAAAGCAGTCCGGGTGATGTTTTTTATGTGAGGTGCAAAGGAAAGGGTGTTATCCAGAATGACACCGAGGCTCTTAACTTGGCTGGAGAGGGGTACAGGGAAGCCATCAATGATGATGTTTAGAGCTTCGGTGTTTTGGGCTTTGGATAGGGTGGTTTTGGAGCCAATGAGCAGGGCCTCAGTTTTGCTGCCATTGAGCTTCAGAAAGTTCCTGCTCAACCAGCTCCTGATGTCCTGGAGGCAGGTGGTGAGGGGGGTGGGAGGAAGGGCAGTGGTGGGTTTAGTGGAGATGTAGACCTGAGTATCATCAGCATAGCAATGAAAGTGGACACCATGGTGACGGAGGATTGTGCCCAGGGGAAGGAGGTAGATGATGAATAGGAGTGGACCGAGTACTGACCCCTGGGGGACACCCAGTGGAACAGCAGAACACCTTGACCTGTGGTTCCTCAGTTGGACATACTGTTGTCTGTCAGTGAAATAGGACGAGAACCAGGAGAGTGTGTAGTGGAAATTATATTATACCATTCTGTTTCTCTATGCATGAAGCACTGTCTTATTTCTATGTTGTCTGCTCTCAGTACATTTCCACTGGCTTGAGACAATGGCTACTGTGAGAACCACTTGGCACCAGAGAGGGCATCCAATGATTCCTCGAAGGGTCCCGTCCTTCTTCTTGACCAGTACTATTGGAGAGGCATAGGGGCTACAGCTCTCCCTGATAACCTGACTCTCAAGCAGCTGGTTTAATATTGTTGGGCCAGGCCATGTGGTTAAACAAAGGAAAGGCCTACATGTAAGATTAAAAGCCTAAAACACCGGCCTAGCAAGGGAATCAGAAGCCTGAACTCCTTAAACCTTAAACAAAGGAAAACGGCGCCAAAATTCCAACAGGCCCTGAAGTTCACACCTAGGTGCGAACTGGCTGAAACCCAACCTCTGGTCTCTCATTGGACGAGACTCGGACGAGCCCCGGGATGTCCCCATGACGTCACCAAGAGTATAAATTCCAGAGATACCTTTCCTCATCGCCCCTTCTTGCGACTTCGTCGGCTAACAAGGTGGTACCTGAAACGTTCGAACTGTTCTTTTGTTTAGCCGAGGCGCAGTCTTCAACTTGCGGGACGAGCCCAGACTGTTTAGTGTTAGCTATAACACTGTTGGATCCAGAAGGATTAGACTAGCTGTTTGCGCATCCGGCATTCTAACTCCTTACACGCACTGCCGTGTAGCAGACCTGCGGAAATGGACTGGAAGACAATACAGCTAAGGACACTCCTTCCCTCCAAGAGGACAACGTAAGAATACGTTTCTTCAATCAGGTCGACTCCTGGCTGACATCTTTCGCTGCCTACGAGAAAAGCCAGCTGGCAGTTGCCTGGGGAAACCCCACCGGATCGATAAGACGGACTCAAACACATACCAAGTAAGAGGCTTTGGTTCTGGGCAGAGACTAGGTGTGTCTACTAGGTGTGTTAAATAAGCTTGACTGATCAGAAGCTATAATTGTGCTTATTGGGAAGCGCATCGGACCGCCGCGTCCATATTATGCTGTATGACGATACCTCAATCATTATGCTTGCTGCTTGATTTGATTGTGTTAATGTAAAGCTGATTGTGTTCAATTGCATGCCGCTGAGCTTGCATCCATGTTAATAGCCACCGTATAGAGCCAATATACTGCATCTTACCAGTTCAAAGACCAGTAACCCGGCGTACTATTTCCGAGTCGTACCCCGAGTTTCTGTGTGGTAAAAGGCTATTGTTGTGTCTCTAGACGGCGAGTAGAATCTCTAGGTTTACCCTGAGTGCTTCCCCCTTATTCTCCCTCTCTCTCTTACTAACCCACACATACACACACCCACATCTCATTACACATTCATTGCTACCTAAGAATTAGATGGTGTTGGTTTAGCTACCTAACTCCAACTCCATCTTGGTTCCAAAGCCCCCTTTGTTCAAACTACGCGGTCACAGCCGCCATTTTGAACTCTCGCGAGACGTCCCACTCACGTGGTCACGTCCGCCATCTTGCCTTCTCTCTCTCCCTCTCTCTCTCATCTCACTCTCTCACACCCACACACGCACACACACACACACACACACACACATACGCACGCATCCATACGTGCCACATGCTGTTTGTGCCTTTATGCTTGCTAGTTAGACCTATAGTTATAGTTGTATAATAGTTGTTGATTAACTGCAGTGTTATTGATTATTGATTGATATTGCTAAAGTTAAATAAACTCTGTTATACTTTTAAAGAGAAGTTGTCTGTGATTCCTTGTGCATATGTGTTGTAATAACGGCTGGTTGTGAGGGCCTGTGTACAAATTCACCCTTCACTGTTCACTCATAAATGTACAGTGGTACTTAAACACTGTCATTTGGGGGTGAACAGCCATTTTGAGACTGTATTGAAGGTTTGGTTATTGGTCCCTGATTCCAGGGTGGTGCCCCGTTAATATTGACTCTCGTCAATAATTTTATGAATATTAATAATTTCACGATTATTAATTATTGATTGCTAATAACCAAACCTGCCCCTATCAAAGCCCAACAATATGAGACTGGACAGCATCATAATCAGACAGAGAGATTTGCGATACCTCTGACGTACTGGTATGTCATCCAATAGGGGAATATCATGAGAAATCTAATTTGTGCCCCCCAAGTCCCCCTCATGTGCTGAGAAAACAGACTCATGTTTAAGCAACAAGGACCAAACTCTGCTGTGTCCAGGTTCTGAATAAGTTCCTGAACACGACTAGCCTGAGCCTGCTGGGAGCATAAGGTAGCGGTTACCCCTGCCTTGGAGTTTTTGCCTGCCTCGGTGAGCCCTGTAGGTAAACACTACCTCACCTGGACTGAGGAGGCCTAGTGTACAGCGTGGGTATAGTGTAACATCAGCTACCCCTACGTTTACTATGGGAATGTACACTGTTCCTCGGTTGACCTGAACCATTGCAGGGGAGACTAAAAGGCCAGCAGGTAAAGCATCCACCTGGGTCAGGGGCTCAAAGAGAGTAGAACCTGTGTGGGCTGAGAGTTGTTAGGAGCATGTGACAGCTACAACTTTAACCGTACCCCCAGGGAAGCGGGACAGACGCCTAGGATTAAGTTGTACTCTCTGGCACTATTGAAGAGCTTGCTTCCAAGCTTTGGGGCCCTGTTTAATTTGTGGAAGATTAGAAAGAGAGAGTCTGTGCTCTACAAACAACTCCCTATAACACTCACGGATGACATTCATCCCGAGTGCACCAGGTGCTGTGGGTGCAAGTAGGGGATTAAATGAATGTTTGACCACTAGAATCCCCCATCTAGGTATGACCCTAGGCCAGTTGCTCTGACCTCACACATCATGAAGACCTTTGAAAAACTTGTTGTTGTCGGCTCCCTGGACCCTCCGCAGTTCGCTTACCAGGCCCACATCGGAGTGGAGGATGCCATCATCTACCTGCTCCACAGGGCTTACTCACATCTGGAGAGGCCAGGGGGTGCTGTGAGAATCATGTTCTTTAACTTCTCCAGTGCCTTCAACACCATCTGGCCCCTCCTGCTGGCAGAGAAGCTCTCAGATATGCAGGTAGACCACAACCTTGTGTCCTGGATCACAGACTACCTCCGTGGCAGGCCGCAGTACGTCCGGTTGCAGGGCTGCCTGTCAAACGTGGTAGTGAGCAACACTGGTGCACCCCAAGGAACCGTACTGTCACCATTTCTTTTCACCCTCTACACCTCGGACTTCTGCTTCAACTCTGGATCGTACCACCTACAGAAGTTCTCTGATGACTCCTCCATTGTTGGCTGCATCACGGAGGACAATGAGGAGGAATACAGAGAGCTGATAGAGAGCTTTGTAGGTTGGTGCAACAACCACCTCCAGCTCAACATCAGGAAAACCAAGGAGCTGGTGGTGGACTTCAGAAGGAGTAGGAAGCCCCCAAACCCTGTCACCATCCAGGGGGAGGAGGTAGAGATGGTGAACTCCTATCGGTTCCTAGGAGTGCAGCTCAACAATAAACTGGACTGATCGGACAACACTGAGGCCCTCTACAGGAAAGGACAGAGCAGGCTGTACTTCCTGAGGAGTGTGCAACAGGCTGCTGCATATGTTCTACCAGTCTTATAGACGTTGATTATAATCTAAGAGTTGGTTCTCATTTTCTTTTACTAAGTCTGTCGAAGCAGATAGTGGACATTTTGGAGAAACATAAATTTAAATAGAAAACAGTCAGTTACAGGCATCATTAGTGATATAGAATGTGGGACAGAATATCAAAAACTAAAACAGAGTGGCAAATTGGGAGATGATGACATCATATGGAACTGCGATGGAGTTCCAGCTTTTGAAAGCAATAAATATCAGATATTGCCTATTCAGTGCCAAATTATAGAGCTTTTGCCAAAAGATCGTCAAGCGAACATATGCGTGCTGTATTTACAGTTTGGTGAGAGAAAGCCAAATATGGTCACATATTTGATTGCTTTTTGCTTCTGGAACAAATTGGAATTAAATGGAAAGACTGTTAAAACAAAGACCATACAAGTAAAGGCTATGCACTGATTTGCTCCTCAAATTCTGTTGCACGTCCCCTCCTGAGAAATACAAAACAATTCAATGGCAAATATGGGTGTGACTTCTCCCTACACACTGGTGGTGGCCCATACGCCAGGGAGAAACCAGAACCACCTCTAAGGACAGAGAGAGACCATTTTTAACATGCCATGTTAGCAACACCTGCTGAACCAGTAATGGGTGTGAAAGGCCCATCCACTCTGATGGAACTCGAGAACTTTAAAATTGTCACTGGTTTCTTTCTGCATTACCAACACAATGTCTGCTTAGGGACAACTAGACAGCTTGCAACTCTCTGGCTAGATAGTAAGCACCATGATTAAGACTGGTACTTAGGCACAAATAGAAGCATTGTAGACAAGGAGTTGCTTGCCATTAAGCCACCTGTAGGGGTCACAAGAGCACCGGGGTAGATCGTTGACAGAAAATACTGGAAAGCATTTAAGTGGAGGTCTTTTTTGCTCTTTTATGCATTGCCTGTCTTGAATGGCATTCAGAAGAAAAAGTACTGGAATCATCCTCTTTTTATTCAATGTGCATTTAAATTGTGCGCAATTGGGGACCACTGTGGGCAACATAATTTCCATTTGAGTCATTTAATGGGACTCTTGTTAAGTTATTCAATGGAACAACGCATGTGCCTACTCAAATAGTAAAGAGATTCCTCAGGTGGAGAATTATCTCCCAAAAAGCAGAGAAACCCATGGCCAATGCAAATGAGCATGTGGTGGAACTTTTTGACTGCAACTGCAAAGTTGTCCTAGCTTTACAAAAAGGTCTAAGGAGTTTCCAGGTCATGTAAAAGGTTTTGGTTGTCTGAACAAGGCTATTACATCTGTGTTGCAGAGGATGGCTATTGAACATTGGTGTAACAGTTCATTCAGGTTTATTTTACAACTGTTTCATTTCTAACAATGTTGTATATCATTCTTATCTTAACGCAACCCTTACAAAGAGAAATTATTCAGTTGTACATTTAACAGATGGAACCTTCTCCAAAATCACGAGTCTGGTGGCTTTTAAATCTAATGATGGAGCCTCTTGGATTGAAATCTTTGCAAGCTCAATTGAGATACTCAATTGAATGCATCTTCTACATTTGTGATTGAAGTGTCAGACACACTCATAAAATGCACTCTGATAAAAGTTCATCAATAATTTATCACTGTATACTAGAAATACAGCTTAAGTATAATGAAGAGAAAATGTATATTTGATAATATTATATTTTTAAGTGTATTGTAGCATATCTACAGTGTACCTAAAATAGCATGTGTTTTTTTTGTAATAGTGAAAGATACACCCATTATATTTGAAGCATATAAAAAATTTCCATATTATGCTATCACATGAACCAATCTTAGCTAGCTAGCTAGCTGGCTAACATATAGGCAGCAGGCTACATGCAAGATTAACTCCTCAGTTACGACCATTACATTAAGTGTGCGTTCTGTAGAGATACGGGGATCTGATGGTTTTGACTGTTGAATCATGCTAGATTAGATATTGTTTACAGTCAATATGAAGCTACGTGTCGTGTGCAAACAGACCAACCTAACGCCACGTTAGCTTCTTTCTAGCTTGTGACATGAGCTGCTAGCTATGTTCTTGAACATGCTTAATTCTGGTTGTGATGAATTTTCAACCAACAAGCAGATGTAGCTGATAGAAGTCGCCTTATTTTCCGTTATGAGATGATAACTTGTAATGTTCAAATTGGTTAAAATGTAATGCATGTTTTTTTTTTTTTATGTATTGTTAATTTCGGGTGCTTACAGTAGGCTACAATGCCTTCCAAAAGGAGGAGACTACAGCAGAGAGAGAAAGAGCTGAGGGAGGCAGCTAAGGGGAGTGCAAGTTTGCAGAGCTGGATACAGACTACCAGCAGGCCAGCAGGTGAAGCATTATGATAGAAATGTCAAGCAACCATTTCCTACATAATTAATTTAATGATAAATGCACAGTATTATATCTGTGCATAGTATTGTGACTGAGTTTCATCTTTAACATAATGTTAAAGAGAGTGCTTTTCTGTAGAGGGCTAACCCCAAAAGCTCCAGTTCAGAGAGCTTTGAAGAGCCTGGTGATCAAGTAAAATACTTCTTAATAGCTATAGTGAAATATGGGATGGTAAGGCCAGAAAATATGTTCATGAAATCCTATATGACATTTTGTAATTGTTCTGTATTCTAGTACATATTTTTACATACAAAACTAGATATAGCCTACTCCAGTCTAATTCCTGGGCTTCACCAGGAATCATTGAGTCAAGCCACTGTCAGCATCACATCCATGAAAATTCAACTGGCTACACTAAAGTGTTCAGTTGTCTTAGTGCATTTTTTGCAGTGAGAAGTATATATAAGGTACTTGCTATTTTAAATAGTAGTTCTACCATGCTCAAGCAATTTTGAATGGAAAATTGTATTCTTAATTCTGATTCTAATAATTCAATTTAAGATGAGGCGCAACCACAAGGCTCCAGACCAGAGAGTGAGGGAGAGCATGCTGAGCATCAGGAGACACATCAGACAGGTACATATGAGGGTGGTAATGGCCGAGTGTGAGAGAGTTACTATAAAAGGGCCATGCCAGTAAGAGTGGGATAAAGAGAAAGATAGATGCTGTGGACAATGGTATTCTTAAAGGTACATTATGGAACTTATGCAGAATTATACTAAAACGTTTCTTTCGGAGACAGCTCCATCTCCGAACTCTCCGCCGAGCTTGCACATACCTTAATAGTGTGATAAGGAGAAAGATAGATCTTGCCTTTAGCACAACAATAATAATGCTTTCATTATTTGAACACTGCCCTTTTTTCAGGTTAGAGCAACAGCCCCTCAAAATGTCTGTGCACGTCCCTGGTCTCTGGAGTGTGCTATTTATTACAGTTTTTGAGTTATCTGCAGTCCAATTATGGCATTTTTCACTATTGGGCCCACTGTGTTTACTAGGGAGTTGTGTAGTATGCTGCCAACAAAATATCATTATAAGACAAATTGTCAAAATACTCATTCTGGTCTCTTTTTCTCATTGCATATGCTTTGGATTTGAATATCTGCAAGGCTTTGTTTGAAAACTGCAAAAACAACTAAAAGGGGTCAGAGGTCATGGTGTAAACAGGCCTAAAAGAGGCTTAATTTGCAGGCCTGTCCTAATGCCAAATTAAAAGCAACAATATACACCAAATTAAAGCTCTTGAATTAATTAATTAATTAATTGCGCTTGAATTAATATGTCTGTTTTTCATGTTCCTGCAGTGCTGTAAAACTGCCATAACCTTTGACCTTTGTGTATCCCCCACATTTAACTTCACAAAAACAAACTGCACATGAAAACAATCCTCTCAGCTGTGTCTTTTCACCAAAAGTGACCAGAGTGTGCTATTTATTACAGTTTTTGAGTTATCTGCAGTCCAATTATGGCATTTTTCACTATTGGGCCCACTGTGTTTACTAGGGAGTTGTGTAGTATGCTGCCATCAAAATGTCATTATAATAAGACAAATTGTACCTCAAAATACTCACTCTGACTTCTTCTTCTCATTGCATGTGTTTTGGATTTGATCATTTTCAAGGAAGTTAGTAAAATTGTGTCAAAATTCCTAAAAACCCTATATGCAATATATATGCAAAAATTATGAAAAGTGATTTCCAGCACAGTGGGAAATAGTCCAAGGGTCTTAGGGAGGCCCCACAAGTGATGTCCAATGTAGATCAGTTCACATTTCAATGTTTTTCAGCATTTTCCTTTCAGCATCCAGGTGGCCCCATTTCTTCAACACGTGATGTTTGCGAGGTCGCGAAAAGCCCAAAAAATTAAAAAAAATTATAAAAATTCACAGGAATGTCCGACTAGAGCACAAATGGTCTCGTAGACTCGGGGGGGGGGGGGGGGGGGTCACACCGCACGAGTGGACACCCATTTTATGTCTGTGTGCAAAACGTGTCATCTGAATTTTGACAACTTCTAAATAGTGCCAGGACAGTGCCGGGCAGTGCCAAGCATACGCCCTGTGGTCCGATCGGCTTGAAATTTGGTGTGTGGGCTGTAAATCCGCAAGGCTGACAGGAAACGAAAGAAGTTTGGGGTTTGGCGCGCGTTGTGGCAACTTACAGCACAGGTACCCCCCCCAAATATGCAACACATATGTTGCATATCTGAAAAGTTCGCAAACATTTTTTTCCATATAAAAAAATGTATATATTCTGAATCGGCTCGAAAAGATATGAAAGATGGTTTAAAAATCTTTTTCGGGACTTTAGTTTAGGTCAGGTCACATTGACACATTGATCATTGACACTTCGAACGCACCTTGCAGCCCCGGGTTCCTCCCGGGGCTACGCCTGTCTGAGGGTCGCTTTGCCATCAATCAGAGATATTCTGCGTTCTCTGCGACTGGGGCGTCGCAGGCATCCGCTGCCTTCGTCCCCCTAAGTGCAGACGGGAAGCCCAGCGTGGGTACGCCTTCCGTTGGTCACCTCTCCTTCCTTTCTTGTCACCTCTGGGTGGAGGGAATGGGCGCCAGTGGGGCCCGCACGAGTCGGGCGCGGCTGCCAGTGGACGCAAGTCTCCGTGCTGACCGTGTTACGCGTGCGTCAGTCCCGCTGGTCGTCTCGTGGAGGAGCTGGGGCCTCGGGGGATCTGCGTCGCGGCGGCCCAAACTATTTGAGTCCGCGAGCCTCCTGTGCCTCTCACTTCTCGCAAGGGGTTGCACCTGAGCCGCGCCATCAACACGTTCGACTACAACCTCAGATCAGACGAGACAACCCGCTGAATTTAAGCATACTACTAAGCGGAGGAAAAGAAACTAACCTGCCTTGATCTAACATGCCAGAGGCTGTTCACCTTGGAGACCTGCTGCGGATATGGGTACAGCCTGGCGCGAGAATTACACCTTCTCCCCCGGATTTTCAAGGGCCAGCGAGAGCTCACCGGACGCCGCCGGAACCGCAACGCTTTCCAGGGCACGGGCCCCTCTCTCGGGGCGAACCCATTCCAGGGCGCCCTGCCCTTCACAAAGAAAAGAGAACTCTCCCCGGGGCTCCCGCCAGCTTCTCCGGGATCACTTGCGTTACCGCACTGGACGCCTCGCGGCGCCTATCTCCGCCACTCCAGATTCGGGGATCTGAAGCAGCCAAACGCAAGAATCTTTCAGACCCACTAACAACAGCTCATGACAAAGCATTTGTTGAGTTAACAAAGGAAATCAACAACACTGTCTTATCAAAGAGAATGACTGTGACATGTCTAAGTTCTCTCACTGAAACGTATAGAAAGAAACTCCAAGACCATTCAGTGGAGGATCCAGGGAGGTACAAGTCTTGGAAGCTGAAAGAGAGGCTAACAAACCATTATGGAGATAAACTGGTGTTTGTTAAGCGCTCTGGATTGTCAGACCTGGTATGCTCACAAATGATGGCCATAGATGATGCTATGAAAGAAGCTTCAAACCTGAAAGAAAATGACATGCAGGACCCTGAAGCAAATGATGTGTTGCACATGGATGAGAGTCTGACTGATTATCAAATCTTACACAAAGCAGCAGGAATCATAAGGAAAACTATGGAAGATGTTCATCATGACCACCAATATTATGCAAGCAGTGATGACCTCTCTTTTTCATACTGCCGTGACTACGTGCCAAATGCTTTGTATGATTTTGTAAATCGGTGTGTTGATGAAAAATCATACAGAGCTGCTCAGACCCATGAAGAGAAAGAAGGACAAAGAGAAAAACTGCCAGTAATTGCAATTTGTCATAGTATCATTGCACAAAGCTGCAACATCTCTACCACAGAGACAGTTCCTCACGTCTGTTGCTGCAGATCAGATCTCAAGAAATAAACAAGGTTGTGTTCCACATGGAATGACAGGAGTTACATCTCATGGACCTATTCATGCAGCAATTGATAATTTTGATCAAATTGAGGAGACACTGGATGGAAAGCACACCACTCATGCCATGGCAACAGTTGTCTATACATGTGGTTACAACTCCACTGAGGCTGACCGCATCAGAAGAGTGTCTGAGAAATCTCTTAATGTCTTGGACACCTACGATGTCAATGAAGAGGTGATTCAGAGGTAAGTACTGCAAAATAAAAATATAATTACAAATCACTGAAATTAAACTTACATTTTAATTAATTACATAAAATGTCATTATAGTTTTTTTGCTTACATTTTTTTCTATCATATATCAATTACAGGTACCAAAAGCCTCCAGTACGACCTGAGCCTCCAGTCATTGAGGATGCTATACAACTAGAGGGTTCAAAACATTTCCAAGCTGAAAAAAGAGACACAATTTGGAAAATAAGCAGGATAATGAAGGAAGGTCAGCAGAATATCCCAGCATGGTGTTACGGCTGTATGTATTCCCTGTGCTGTTTGTCCCTTTTTCCTCTCCTGTCTCTATAGCTCCGCCCAGGTCTTCTACACCTGATCAGTCCTCAATGAGGTGCACCTGGCCCAGGAAAGGAAGTGGTTAAATGCTCCAGGCTCCTGTTCCAGGGAGAGGCTTCTGGTTTGCGGACTGCTGGTCTTGCTGCCTCTCAGCCTGGGATCCTATTTAGTGTTGTTGTCTTTTGACGGTTGTTTGTAGTCTTGATTTAGAGTCTTGGTTGTTTTGTATGTCTTTATGTTAATAAATCCCATGGCTTGGGTATTTTAAAAGGTGTCGGTAGAGTTTTATTTTGGGTCAATGGTGGAGTGTTGTTCGTCCCATAGGGCCGACCAATGGTGGGGCGTAACAATGGTCAGCTTTTAATTAATTTGTTAGTCACCAACTTGTCAAGTAACAACTGTTAAGTACATGCCTTTCTTGAGAGCATCCCCAACAGATCTGTCAACCATTTACACAGCACTGGCAAACCTTGTGGGGTTTGCATCAAATCTGGGGCAGAGTCATATTTTTGTGACAGCAGATTTGGCCATATATAGCAAAGCCCAGCAAATACTTTGGAGTAAACCACAATCATTAGAGGGCAGGGTCACAATGAGACTTGGTGGCATGCACATCACTATGGCTTACATTGCCAGTATTGGGAAAATGTATGGAGATGGTCGACTCCTTTCTGTGCTGATTGAATCTGATATGTATGCAGAAGCAACTGCCCGACAACTGATCCAGGGCAAACACTTGTCACGAGGAGTTTGGAGTATCAAACTCACCCTTGAGGCTTTGTTTCACCTCTTCTGGAAGGCAATGGCATCATGGCTAACAAAACAGGGCCGAACATCGATATCAAGCCAGTTGGCGCAACACCTGAGAGATGTTCAACATGCTTTTCATGCAAAGAACAAGGCTTCAGCACAACATCTGGTGAAACAATGTGAGATGAAACATATTGATGACATTCAGTGTGCCATTGAAGAGTTTTCTGACCAAGGAAACCATCTGCAACATTTGCATATTTGCTCACATTCATGGAAGGAGCAGACCTTTTGTTGAAAAGTCTCCGTGCAGAGCATGAAATGCATCTGAGCTGCATGTGTGAAGCTTTGCCATGGTTCAGAGCTGCCGGAAGGTTCAACTATTCCAAGTACCTTCCCCTGTATGTGGCAGAAATGAGAGCCCTTGAAAAGGAGAAACCAGAGGCATATCATTTCCTGAAAGAAGGTGGTTTTGTTGTCCGCCAATCAGAGGGCAGAAACTTCAACTGTGTGTCCACAGATCAGGCACTGGAGCAAAGTGTGAATCGTGAAGGGAAGAGTCAAGGTGGAGTAGTTGGCTTCACACTAAAAAAAAAGGAGCGCTCACAATATGGCTTATGACAAGGCACAAGACTGCAGAGTATGTGGATGCCATGAAACAAATCTGTAATGTTAATTCAAGACTTCCAGAAACTCATCATGAGCATGGAGCATCGAGGATGGATCAGGATGAGAATGATGTCCAAAAAATCATGGAGATTATTGAAGAAAGGCAAAACCCATTTGACTTAGACACAGTGCCTGACGTGCTGATAAACATTGCAACCGGGCAGCTGGCATCAGATCGAGTTTCCAAAGAGTTGTCAAACTTCATTGAAGATGGAAAGATGCAAAGCATGACATTCATTGAACAACAGTTGCTTAAAGGAAAAAGAACAAAAAGTTTCTGGGCTTCAGAGACCAGAAAGTGTTCAGCCAATTTTGCTGATATGAGGAAGCCATTAACATCTACCAAGACAGGACAAATTGCAATGGATTCAGATATCCTCTTCAGAAGATTGCTGGCAGTGTCTAAACAAAGACAAGTGTGTGTGTGTGTATGGAGAATGTGTTAGCCCATGAGCTGGCTGCTGTACCACCTTCTCTCTTTCACGATGATGGAAGTATGCGAAAAACTGCAAAAGCAACACTGGCAAAGAAACGGGAGGCTATTGTTGAAGAAGGAAACCACTTGCCAGATGCTGCGTTACCATCTGCTTATATTATAGATGGCATGGTCCTATTGCAAAGTTTGAATGATTCTGGGTTTCAAACTTTCAATGACCTTGGAGAGTGTGTGTTGCAGAAAATTCTCTCTCTACTGAATGGAAGTCAAAATGTAAACTGTGTCACCATAGTTTATGATCGATATGACAATCCACAGTCAATTAAGTGTCTCGAGAGGGAGAGAAGAGGAAACATAAGAGACAGCAGAACACATCACATCACAGGAACCGGAAATGTTCCAAATTACAGACTGTACTTGCAGAGCTGTGGTAACAAAGAAGCCCTTTTGCTTGTTTGTTTCAAGCTACATCGTCAGTGCAGCACCTAATAAACTCAAAGACCAAGATTCCATTATATTAGCAGGTGGATTTGAAAATGGCCAGGAGGTCAGGATGGTTGACCACAAAGGTGTCCACTGCTTGCCTGAGTCGTACAGCACACAAGAGGAAGCTGACACCAGAATGGTGCTGCATGCAATTCACCTCTCTGACAGATATCAAAACATCATCGTGAAAAGCAATGATAGATGTACTTGTTTTGCTCATTTACTATGTCAGTCGAGGACTGCTTGGAACAGCTTCCATGTTCATGCATGCTGGTCATGGTGATAGACAACGGTTCATCCCAGTATCCAGGATTTCAAAGAAATTGGGAACGGCTGTGTGTGAGAGTCTTCCAGCATGCCACACATTGACCGGATGTGATACAACAAGCAGCCTGTTCAAAATAGGCAAAATAAATGCTTTCAACAAACTTGAGAAGCACATAAATGAGCTTCAGGGTCTGAGAAACTTTGGCTTGTCTGACTGTCTTTCAGAGGCTTTGCCAGTTGCAAGACGATATGCTCTTCGTCTCTATGGCCTGAAAAAGAAGGCAAAAGGCCAGCTCTGTACCAGTCTTGATGAGCTTCGTTGCATTCTTGCATCAACAACAGACATGCCTGTCTCACATCTGCCTCCCACTGAAGATGCTTTTGAACAGCATGTCCTACGGGCAATGTACCAAACTGGTATATGGTGCCACAGTCATGTCCCCAAAAACCCTTCTATGGAATCCAGTCGGGAAAGGTTGGATACTCAAAGATGGCACATCACTGCAGCCTGTCCTTTTTAAAAGAGAGCCTGCACCAAAAGCAGTAAGAGATGTCACCCATCTCTACTGCAATGATAAGGACTGCAGTCAAACTACGAAGTGCCAGTATCTGTCTGTGGGATTGCACTGCACAGACTATTGCTCCTGCATTTACATGGACTGTCCCAATGCCTTTGATTGATTCACCCCATGAAGAACAATGACAAAATATGAAAAATAAACATATTTCCCCAGATTTTGTTTCAGAGTGTGTGTGTGTGTGTGTGTGTGTGTGTGTGTGTGGGGGTGTGTGTGTGTGTGTGTGTGTGTGTGTGTGTGTGTGTGTGTATGTATGTATGTATGTATGTATGTATATGTGTATATATATATATATATATATATATATATATATATATATATATATATATATATATATATATATATATATATATATATATATATATATATATATATATATATATTTTAATGCCCTTAGTTTACCTTTTCTTGAGATGGTGACAACACATTTACATTTAAAGTTGCACATTGTGGTTTTGGTAATAATAATAATAATAATAATAATAAAAAAGACAACAACCAAGACCTTTTTTTCTGAACAACACAAATTCGGACTTGGCACATGAGTTGGAAATTTCACCAATTACTCAGGGGGAAAAAAATATTTTTTTGTGATAAATGAATGATTTTGAAATGAATGTTGTTGTTGTTGTTTTTTTTCCCCTAGTTCTGTGTTTTTTATTTAGGCAGGGGTTGGATGTGGGAGGTGGGGTGACAAGTGCTGTATTATCTGTTTAGGTTTTTTTTGTCATGATCTCTGTTGTTGAAACTAAAATGGCAATAAATATATTTGTTAAAAAAAAAAAAAAGATTTCACTAATGCAAGCAAAATAATTGTTCTTTGGAAATGTGTCTGATGTTTCCACCTATGACTGCACTTTATGTTGCTGATTCACAATAAAACCATATTTTGACATTCTGGTTGCTTTGGAGTGTAGGGACACTACCCGTAGACCATGAGTGCAAATATGATGTAAATACAACCAGTAGGTAGAAAATGACATGGGATTAACTTGGTACTCCCTCTTTCAGGGCAGGCATTTTTTTGCACTTTTTTTGCCTATGTGGTGAATCACTTCATTGATGAATTTAATGACTTTTACAGTAAAAAGAAAAATTATGACCATCCATTTCATGAAGGGGACATGTCAAAGTTATGAAAAAACAAGGTCATGTTTTGTTCTACCCCGGGTAGGGGTATCTCAAAATTTTGTGGGTTTGGTTCCTGCACTATTGTTCTCGTTCTAGACTTCTAGTTTTATTGACAGCTTTATCAAGAGATCTATTATTATAACCTCTATCTCTAAAGCGCCTTTTCATCTCTTTAGCCTTTAACTCAAAGTCTGATTCTCTGTTGCATATATGCTTCAGTCTGATAAATTGGCCATAAGGGATGTTGGCAATCATCTTGAAGTGTCCAATTCCCTCTTTTCATTGACTGATATCAGTAGATCTAAAAAATGTATTTTTTCTTTATCATACATTTTTTCTTTATCATACAATAAAGAAAAAATGTAGAAATTGGTGCAAATGGCGACCCCATGCTTGTTCCTTGGCATTGCAAGTAATGCTTCTTACCAAACATAAAATAGTTAGACTTCAAAATGAACTTAGTTGAAGTCAACAAAAATTCAACAGGTATTTCTTCTTTTTTTGGTTCTAGAAAGAGATGCATAGCTTCAATACCATCATTATGTGGGATATTTGTATATAAGCTTTCTACATCAAACGTTGCCAAAAATGATCCCTCAGGTCCCTATATAAGGAATCTGCAGGTGATTCCTTATATAGGGAGAGATGAGGCACTATAGATCTCCCCCGATATTGACCCCTTCCCCTACCTAATATAAGGCATTAGATGACTATGTAGAGTTGTGTTGTGATGATATTGTTGCCAATTTGTGGCCCCATCTGTGGAAATGGTACTTGTATTGTGTGAAGTAGAAATAGTTTGACCACGATATTTTTATATTTTGACAGTTCGACCATGATGATATTTGTTACTGTTGTATTTGTTATCGTTACCTTGTGTGTCTGTCTCATCAAATACTGTAAGTAATGTAAAATCTTGTGATATAGTGATGACTTCTGTTGTCACATGATCTGTAATTATTACCACCTGTTGGCACAGAAAGTCTTTGTAAACCCACACCTGATGCCAATCAAGTGAAGAGCGAACCTGAAGAAGCCACAATGCGAAACGTGTTGTTCACCCCAATATTTTATATGAATTAAACTAAAAAGTTGATTTGAACAATCCTGGTGTGCGCTGGATTACTTTGATCTTGAATGTTGTATTGTTCCTGCTCTAGCTGCACCCTGGATGAGGTCCTCGGACTTTCCCTCCTCCTGCACACACACACACACCTGTCTTCCATCAGCCCATTAGCCCTGCTACTTTGTTCCCCCTTCACCTGTCTGCTTTCAGCCAGTCAGCTTCCGGACTCTTTCCCATCCAGCAAGCTGTTCTCTATTCTCGTTAGTCCCAGTGTGTGTGTATATATTGTTTGTGTTTCCCTGGAGTGGTTGTCAGTTCGTGAGCACTGTTCCATAAAGCGAGTTTACCAAATAAGCCGGGCTTCTTTCGGTTAGTTTGACTCATTTTCAGTTGATTCGGTTCCATAAAGCAAATTCAACATGGTTCAAGCTCAGTTACTATGGCAACTTATGCTGGGAAACTAACCTGGTCCGGGGCAGGCTAACTGTCAGGCTAAGCCTGAGTTGTTGCTTAACCAGAGTTCCTGTAACACTGACCCGACGGGAAAGCGATGATTTTACCACTGACTTTCTGGCATGCTGCCATATTATTTTACTTTATTAACCACTATCAGTCAAAAAATTAAAGTTAATAGAAAATCAACTTAAATAAATAATAAATTAAATAAATTATACAATGATAAGATATAGACCTACGTGTTTAATTATATGGTATGTGATATCAAACATTTAGGCTTATGCTACATAAAATATGTCTCAATCTAAATTACCCCAATAGAATGACAATAGCTACATAAATAGTTAACAGTACAATTTCAAAAAATTATATTGACCAGAAATGTAGTACCTAAATCCATATGCCTCTATCCTCTATTTGTCTGATAGAAAACCATGTTTAAAAATGTGTTGGTTTATGTATTGGTAAATACATTTAAAACAATGTCAAAAAGTAAACTTAGATGTGTTTAGTGGGTGTATGGTTTTTAAATCAATTCAGTAAAGGTCTATAAATAAGGACCTCAACCCATGTGTCTTTCTTTGTCAATCATGGCGTGTCCTTTCATTGATGAGTACTAGGTGGCATGGATTCAGACGCTGTTCCCCCCTCTATTCCCTCAATGACTGGCCTCCATTGTTCAGTTCCAGGGCCAGCTCCTCTGCAGGAGTTAAGTGTGCTGGTGGTGGCCCTCCCCCGGTGCCAGCAACATCACTCTTCTTTTTTGCAGCTGCAATTAATAAACATCATGAGATTGGACAGTTCTAGCATCAAGCTGATTATGCTTAAGTGCTTATATAGCCTATAGGCATACTTACCATTCTGAACAATATTTTTATATTTAGTTTTCACCTGCTGCCACATTCTTTTCTCCCCACTCAAGTTGTTGCTGTTTAAAAGTGCCCCCCCCCCCCCCCCCCAATAAAAAAGTTGAATTTGTTGAATGTATTGTGCCCAAGATTTAATTTGGTTGTATCAAAATATTTTATTACATTTTAACTTAGTTGCTACTTATGCATTCAATCGATCAGCAATTTCTTGCCAGACTTTCTCTCTTGTTTTGTTTATGGCAGCTGTATTACCTTTTTTGGTTATTATGTTTAATTTCTCCATATATTTCTACTAATAAGCGCTGCTCGGTGGCCGTGAACATCGCCGCTCTCTCTTTACCATTGCTTTTTGCCATGGTGTATCGATTTGATCCATGTTCGACCTCTCGGGCTGCTAAAGAATGGCGTGCACACGCAATTATCTTGACTACTTGAACCTGGCTCGAATTAGTCTGATTGCGTGAACTTGAATTGACCTTTATGGAACCGCTTTAGCCCCGACTGATTTGTTAGGTTCATTCAAGTCAGGTTTTGGACTGTAATCCCCACTTTTCTTAGCGTGCTTTATGGAACGGCGTCTGTTGTGTTTCCTGCTTTGTTACCAGCTCTGTTTCCCCGTGTTTTTCCGTTGGCTTCCAAGACGCTGCTCTGTTACCTGTGTTTCGTGTTGTAAGTCCTTAGATTTTATCCCTGCCAGCCTTGGATTCTTCCTGTTTCCTTTGCCTGTCGGCCAGTTTTAGTTTTTTCCCTTGGATTGCCTGTTTTGTATTTTGCCTAAGTTCAGCTATTAAAGCTTTTTGCGCAACCCCAGTTCTCTGTCTGCCGGTTTTGCATTTGGGTCCAGTCCCTGAGTTCTCCCCCTAACAGTAGGCCTGTGTGTTTTATGCAGACTTTTGTTTTTTTTCTTGCCTGCACTTTTTTTTTTTTTTTTTTTTTTTTCTCTTCAAGGTTTAAGAATGAATCATTTTTTTTTGTTGTTTATTACGCGGGTTAATGTATAATTATATTAAGCTGGATAGAAGACAAGGATTGTGCTCCCCATGTTGCATGGTCAATATTTCACGGGTTTTGCTGAATTGTTGTTGTATTTGGCAATGGTAGCGAGTATACGTTTGTTTGTATGTGTGGGTGTTTTTTTTTTCTTTTCTGTGTCACTTTTTTGGTGTTTTAAACTGCAGATGCTCAAGTATTATACACTTTTTAATAAAACACCACGAATAAAGCTGATAACCCTAATGAAGTCAGAATCTAAAGGTGGTCTAGGATTCCCAAATTTAGAACTATACTATTGGGCCTCTCAGTTAAAGCATACAATATCTTGGAATCTTGCCAGACATGATTCACTGTGGACCCAATTAGAAGCGCTCTCCTGTGACTCTTTAGATTTGTTTTCTACTATTTTTGTGAAAAACTTTCAAAATATGCAATCTTTAAATTAAACATCCTCATTATACTGCACCCGTGGAAGGATTGTAGAAAATTTCTAGATATAACATCACAGACATGTATTAACTCTCCAATTGCTTTTAACCCTGACTTCTCTCAAGCTTTATGTGAAACAGATTTTCGTTTATGGTCCACTTTGGGCCTAAAATCATTTTCTAATTTGTTTTCCAAGGATTCTCATTCTCTGAAATCCTTTCAGGAACTATGTATGGAGTTTAAAATTCCCATAACAGATTTTTTTAAATACCTTCAAGTCCGCCATATTGTTACTTCTTTACTTAGTAAGGGTCAATTTAGAGTACAGTTGTCTGAGCTGGAGTTGCTTCTGAGTGAGTCTGTTTCTAAGGCAAAATCTCTCAGATTTATAGAGTTTTGTCAAATCACTCAACTGCTCTTTCTCCTTTGAAGGCCATCTGGGAATTAGATCTTGGTACAACTCTGACTGAAGAAGGTTAGGCACATATTTGTAAAAGTGTATTCCTCCCCTGCTACAAGTATAAAAATTAAAGAAACTAATTATAAACTCATCTCACAATACTACCTTACTCCTGTTCAGTGCTTGAAGTGGAAAAAAATAAGTGCCGGTACTCCCCTTATTCACATGTTGGCGTGTGTATCGGCCGGAATCAGCAAATCATTAAGTATTACATTTTGAATTTCAACAGTGAATTAAAGATACTAGGAGATATTGCTGATGTTCAAAACATAAATTTATTTCATCAAGGGGACAACCATTTCAATTATTAGAGTCAAAAATAATTGACCATCTATACTAGCTTTGGTGTGTGGCGCAATGAAGTCATCAGGCCTGCAATGGAGAACTCTAAGTAGCTGGGGGGCGATGAAGACAAGACAACTCCACATCTATCAGAGGAGACGTGGTGGTCTCTTGCTATTAAACTGGCCCTCCGTGTTGCCTATGGACTCACACAACAGACACAGACACAGATAGGAGAGGGAGTTAGACAGAAAAAAAATAAAAGAGTACTTATGCAGGGGGCAATGAATTCAGTCAAGAGGTATACTGCTGTGTTAGATTAACCAAATAGGCTATTCTAAAGAAACAGTAGACAGTTAGGTTATATTATCTGATTGGATATTTGATGGTAGCATAAATTCAGCAAGCACTAGACATTTTTGGGAGGACAAACAGTTATTCATTTATTGTCAGGTTCTTTGACTGCTGTTTCATCAGCATAGCTCCTTTAAAGATTTACATGTTAGGAAAGTTTGTCCGCCCAGAGAGTTCACTTGATGGTGGCAGTTTCATAAAGTACCGAACCGTTGATTAGCCGTTCCATTCTCTCTCTCTCTCTCTTAGAGAGAGGACATTGTGCCAAACTGCATTTAAAACTCTGGCAAGTTTGTAGGCTATTAACTGACAAACGTAGGCTACATACCTGGTAGACCATCACTTTAAGGCCCATTAAGAATCGCTAGGATCTCCTCTTCAATTCAGAAAGCATCCAATACAACAAGAAACATTTGTTTCAATAAATGTTGAACTTTTAGGAGTGGTTCGGTTGTTATTCCCTCATTCTTGAGACGTTACTAATGGTCTACTAGCTGCCGACAGGGAAAAGCAGGTAAAGCAGGCAGGAGAGCGGAACAGGTGATCCGGTTTCTGTCACGCCGTGTCCCCTGGGTAATGTAGTTTATTTAGGGCCACGAATCGCCCAGAGATCTTGATTGGTAGAGGGCAGAAAAGAGTACCGGCAGCGTTTGAGAAGTGCCGGTGCGCAAGAAAAAGTCACGGTACGCCAAAGAGTAAAATGTAGAAGTGCCGGTACTGCGTACCGGTGTGTACCAGAGCATGTGAGCGGAGCGGAGCAGGAGCGAGCGGGTAGCGGTAGCGGTAGCGGTAGCGGGAGAGGGAGGATTTTGGGTGGAGCGGTGAGCGGATTTTTTAAAAAGCTGGAGCGGCGGGTTAGGGTTAGTAGGGTGCCTGAAATCTGTGTTGAGCGCGGAGGAGCGGAGAGAACTGACAGCTCCGTGAGCGAGGAGCAGAAATTCTCACCGCTCCGCTCACATGCTCTGGTGTGTACCGGCCCTCTTCGAGCACTGCTCCTGTTAAACTTAATAAGTTTAACAACTCTATCTCACACCTTTGTAGAAAATGTAATAAAAAAGCTGGAACGTACATGCATGTATTTTGGAATTGTAAAGAAATCTATTCCTTCTGGGAGAAAATACACTGGGTTGCCCAAGAAATTATTTTGGTCAACTTGAAATGCCCCCGGTTTGTACCTCCTTAATGCTTCGGCTGGTTCTGTCTTCAACTCTGAGAAAGAAACTGTATTTGTCACTATTGCATATTTTGCTAAGAAATGTATTTTGTCCCAATGGGTTTCAAATACTAATCAAAGTCTTAAGATGTGGATCCAGCAAATTACAGAGTTTTTGCCCTTGAAAAAACTAATGTGTGATCGCCTCTGTAAAAGGGATGCATTCTCTCTGATATGGTCTCCCCTTATGAAATTTATTGAGACTAGACAATCACCTCCGCCTGAAGGGTAAACGATCAGGCTATATCTCTACTCTCTATCTCCTTTTTTATTTTTATTTTTTATTTTTATATTTTGTCTGGAAGACATAGGCTACTGGACCCACGAATGCCCTTTGACATCCCTTTGATGAGACACATGTTAATGAGCCCATCCAGTATCATCAGGTTTTCGGCACAACCCGGAGCTGAAATAAACCCCCGTTGCCTGGGGTGAATTGCACAGGCCCGCTCCAACCTCTTATTGACGACCCCCGAAAGGATCCGTTGCAACACTGGGCCGATAGTAATGGGTCACCACTGTGAGACGTCCCGTAACTCTTTAGGGTTGTTAGACTTAAGAATGAGGGTGGTCCTATTCTTTTTGAGGACCTCGGGAAAGTCTCCTGACAACAAGATGGCATTGAACAGGTCGGCCATCACTTTACCTTCAGGGTCCCATTCAAACAAATGCCTCTTGGAAACCCCATCGATACTGCTGCTGATTTATTTTTCATTTTTCTGAGGATAGCCACCACCTCCTCGGGGCTGATGGGGTCACAAAAAACTGTATTATCAGCCGGTGAGGTCAACCTGAACTGGCCCAGGCCCAAATACCTATCAGCCGCCTCCCATTTAACCTTAAAGGCAGTTGTGACCCCAGAAAGAGAGATAGGACATTCCTCTCTACGCTTACCATCAAATATCAGCTTGGCAAGGCTCCCTCTGTCGGAGACAAAGAGTGACTGATACAGCAGGTAGCGTTTAACTTTCCTCTTGCTCCTAGGCCCCCTTCACCTGAGAGCACCTTTATGAAGTCTGGACCTGGCAACCACTGGTGGATGCAAAGAACTTAATGTTTTCGTGATGAACCTATTGATCGACTTGATCCTCAAATTGAGAGGCGAAAAAGACCTTGGAGCCCCCTCCTTGGCTAAATCTTCAGTGATTTTCTTTAACACCCAGTCTCCTGCCAGCTCCGGGGGATTGGCATAAGTTGGCATTGTACGGAGGGACGACTAAAGTTGCTCCCAAGACTCTCACCCTTTATTTGCCTTGTCGGCCTGCTTGCGGAGTTGCTTACATTTATTCTTGATTTGGGCAATAGAGTAAGCCGGGAGTCGTGTCGCAGCATGCGCATAGAAACCTGAGGTACCTCCCATAGACTGTATGAGATTCTGCAATACACCCACAGCAGAGGGGTCCCATAAGCTGTTACGTGGGCGGACTACATTGGAGGCCTCTAGCTGTTTAGCCAATACATAGTTGCTGGTATGTTTCCTCCTCATGTGCACCGATAAGCCTTGTTTGGAGGAGAAGTTCCTCGGACACATAAGACATTTATGAACCCCTTTAGTCCGTTCCACCAGTCTCTTGTTGCCAGACTTGGGTGTGTGGCAGGCCATCGATCTCAGGCTGGACCCCATCGAGCAGGTCCTACAGACAAGGGCGTAGAATTGGGTAGGGACGGTAGGGACGTGTCCCTACCAATATCAAGCGACTCTGAAATGTCCCTAGCAATTATTTTGATTGACAATAAACGTTGTTTTGTCCGTCAGTGTCTAGTCAATGTTAACAGATCACGTTGCCATGCTATTTTATATTAGTAACAGTTGTGTTTAGCCATTAAAGTTAGTTTATTTAAGTACCGTGTCGCGTGCGTCTGTGACGAGTGACGACCGTAAGTAGCCTACATGTCACAAGTGAGATTGAACAGTGCTGATGTTGCCACACTGGACAACACTGATGTAAAACAAATATGCCAACAGTTCATCTCTGTTAATGACAGGCGTAGGCATGTGTTTGGCTCCTTCAAATAGGAGCAAGGCAGTGGACACTCAGCTGTTTGTATGTAGGGTTTGGATATAGTTTACAATATCTTATTATTATTATTATTATTATTATTATTATTATTATTATTTTAAATGTAAATACAGATCGTTGGTTTGAATAGGCAACAGTACTACAGTACCTGCCTTAAAACAAAATGTGCTCTTCAAAGTCCCATTCAGCTGGCAAATTTGAGTAAAGGATTCATTAATGTGCTACTCCCTGTGTCTGTGTGTCTGTTAATGAGTGTATTGGCTACCATAACTATCTAGATCAGTGGTTCTCGACGTGAGGTCCGGGGACCACCAGCGTTCCTTGAGGAGGTTCCAGGGGGTCCCCAGCAAATTGATGAATTGTTAAACTTCAGCATTATTTAATTTACAAATAGTTAACACAATTACAGAATGTAGAAGAATTACTGTTTTGATCTTAGTTTCACTGTTATCTCTCTACCTACAATACAGACAGTCATGGGATTCTGGATCAAAATCATATCTAACAATAAAAGTATTCTCAGATTTGGGTCCGAGAGACAAAATCTCATCAAATGGGGGTCCATGGCTCTAATGTGGACTAAACTAGGGGTCCTCGATATGAAAAAGGTTGAGAATCACTGATCTAGATGACATGAAATGGCGGTCAGAAGTCTATCATAAATGTAAAATGCCTCAGCTTCCAGTGGGGGTTACATCCCCTCCGGACCTTCCCCATTTGTGTCCCTACCAATGTCAAAATCAAACCTACGCCCTTGCCTACAGACAAAGGAAACCATCTTAATCCGATGCTTCGCCCTAAGATGTTTGGATGCCTCCTTTGCCGTACTTAAACAGTTTCCACACAAGCTGCAAGCATGGCTTTGGAATGGTAGACGAATGCCTGCCCGCACTGAAGCATCTAGCTTTCCGACCTTCCTCCTGGCCCCCGCCTTAGGCACAATTGATCTCTTGAGGCCCATGAAGAATATGCTTTTTATCGGAGGGGAGCCATGGAACAGCTGCTTCCTTATCTTGCTGATCATCACCCCTGTGGCAAGGGGCGATGCAGTCGGTGAGGGTGTAGCCTTCAGCTTCGAGAATAGGAACCTCTTCCTCAACAACATAAGCCAGCTCGGACTCCTCTGACACCTCCCAGGAGAACTCCCCACAGGACGTCGAAGAGGCGTATTCGACCCTCCCTGGGGGGTGGCAAGCCTTCCGGAGCCACCAGCAGCAGATAAACCAAACCATTGGCGCGGCACAGCTCTTGGCATGCACCAGCATCTCAGCAGGACACGAACCATCACGGAAGTAGTGAGTCTTGCACTCTAACCTACAAACTGGGAAACAGGAACAAAGAACAAAGTACTTCAGCCTCAGGCAGACCCACTGGGCAGAGGAACCCGTAACCATGCAAAGCTGGTCAGGGCCCTCTATGGCAGATCTACCTTTTGGCTAAAGCACTAAGTCTTAACATGTTGTGAGACAAACATAAATCCGGGTGCGAATCAATCCTTATCCCGAAGTTACGGATCTGACTTGCCGACTTCCCTTACCCCCCTTAATCTAACATGCCAGAGGCTGTTCACCTTGGAGACCTGCTGCGGATATGGGTACGGCCTGGCGCGAGATTTACACCTTCTCCCCCAGATTTTCAAGGGCCAGCGAGAGCTCACCGGACGCCGCCGGAACCGCAATGCTTTCCAGGACACGGGCCCCTCTCTCGGGGCGAACCCATTCCAGGGCACCCTGCCCTTCACAAAGAAAAGAGAACTCTCCCCGGGGCTCCCGCCAGCTTCTCCGGGATCGCTTGCGTTACCGCACTGGATGCCTCGCGGCGCCTACCTCCGCCACTCCAGATTCGGGGATCTGAACCCGACTCCCTTTCGATTGCCCGGGGGCGACGGAAGCCATCGCCCCACCCTTCCGAATGGCGTTCGCCTATCTCTTAGGACCGACTGACCCATGTTCAACTGCTGTTCACATGGAACCCTTCTCCACCTTGGCCCTTCTCCTTAGTTCTCGTTTGAATATTTGCTACTACCACCAAGATCTGCACCCGCGGCGGCTCCACCTGGGCCCACGCCCTAGGCGTCCGTGCTCATTGCGGCGGCCCTCCTACTCGTCGCGGCATAGCCCTCGCGGCTCCTATTGCCGGCGACGGCCGGGTATGGGCCTGACGCTCCAGCACCATAATTCAATTCCAAAAATTACATTTTCTACCACGAGAGAGAGCTTCAACATCCGCTATCCGTGGTTTGCGGGGAACACTGTGTTTATTATTTATGCCACAGGGCCAGCGGTCTATCCTATGAACGTGTGCTATCTTTGTATCAAGATGATTCGATGAAAAATTATGTCATGGTATCAGATTTTGAGAAAAGATATAGACGTTGTGTAAGGAATCAGTGCGCAGGGTCCTTTAACCACGTCTGCTGTTCTTTAAAAATGTTTAACGAGTGTCATAATTTTTGATTAATTTGTGTTTCACTAAAAATGTAGTCATTGTGTTTTACTAAAAATGTAATTGAAACAATGTTGGAAAAATGAAAACGCATACTTCTTACTTCATAAGTCTTTAAATAAAACCATGTTCTTTATTGAAGAAAAAAATCATTTGTTGAAACTTATTTATGAAACTTGTAACCAACTCGGGGAAAGTTCAATATTCCTCTTTTTCTTCTTTTTCAGTCCGGCGGTCTCTGAATCTTCTGAGACATCTTGAGTAATAGACCAATCTGGGGAAAGTACAATATTCCTCACTTTCTTCTTTTTCAGTCCGACGACGGATTCAGAACCATCTAGGTCCGAATCTTCCGAGAGGTCTTTGAGCTTTAGAATATATTGACGCGCTTGAGTATTAGTCACGCTTGAAAGAGGTATTTTCATATCAGACAGCGCCTTCAAAAACACATCCCAACCTATCAGCTTGGTTTTACGGGCGGATGGTTTGAGGGTGGATGTTAAATGTTTCATTAAATCCAACATGTGCGATCCTCTGACGGGGATATCTCTGTACATAAATTCACCGTCCTCGTTCCATCCAGTCGCTCCTTTTGACTCTACTATTTTACGCATAATATACTCCGTATTCTTCTGAAAACGAGGGTTAACGTTCCTGAGTACTTTGTTAAAGATATCTTTGTGGGATTCCGTTTCAGTCAGATTCGTTTCAGTCTCCTTAGGAAGACTAAGAGTAATTTCTCTAGTTTCACCTTCCTTTTGTTTCTGGAGATTACGATATCTTTGTAGGAGCATGTTGTATTTTTTTATTTTCTCGTCAGGTAATAATCCTTTTTGATTAAGAATCTCAATCATTTTCTCATCCAGCTCATTTTCGGCCTTTTGTCTGATATTTTCAGAACTCTTTTGCGTTTCTTGTAGACGGTTTAGATGCTCGGGAGAGATCATATACATTTTCTGCATTTTCCTTTTAGGATCTAGGAATGAGCCTGCTGACCAGTTGACCCACAAACGGTAAAACAGAAGTGAGCAGAGGCATCAAAAATCCTCCTTTTTCAGTCAATATTTTTTGTTTCTTGCTTAGGCCGGTATTTTTATTAGCCATCTGTCTGATGTGTTTCTTATGGTGTTTTAGTTTTTTGTATTGACAGGCGGTGAGTGGGATGTTTCCTTTCAAAAGATTATGGCTGATTTCACATAAAGCCTGTATGACATCGGCTTGGCATCCTTCTATCGTGGCTTTGCGTCGACTCGTAGAACTGTTTGCCAGCTTTCTCAGCAGCGGGAAGTTTCTTTTCAAACGTACGGACATCTTATTTTTTCTTCTTAGGCAAATACACGCAGGATGGTTCTCCGGGTAGTAGACCCGTTCTTAGTCTAAACTGTTCTGGACAGGTAGGAGTCAAGTCTAACATTAAATAACCTTGAGGGTTGTGGTAGCATCATCATAACTTTCTATAAAAAAGGATTTTTGTCTGGGATATATCTGATGAGCCAAGATATTCATCTGTAACTTTTCACGAGGATTTTTAAACAAGATGAGATAATTACTGTTTAAGCTGATGGTGTGGCTGTATTTACCTCGGTGAAAAATATTCTGCGTCAAAAACATGACGCTCATATTTCTGTGATGTCTATACTGTGTAAAGATTTTTACAATTTCAGGATGGTCAGTGGCTTGAAAAATAACATTGTCCAAAATAACCAGGTATGTTTTTGCAGAAGGAAAAAGTTGTTCATCTTCAAAAGAATCAGGTAGTCTGTGAACAAAGGTTATCTTTTTATTCAGCTTTTGTAATTCAGCATACATGGGCTGAAAAGATGTATAAATCCAAACAATGTTTTCAGGTACAGAATCCATCACATATTCACATTTTTTACAAAATAGGTTTTTCCACTACCGCTGGGTCCCACAATCAGACAGGAAAAAGGCAACCGCAGCCTATGATCAAAATCAATTTCCTGTATTACACCAAGGTGTGACATTTTTAATTTACAGAATTGACCAAAGGTTAATAACCAAAGGGTACAGTTCGACCGTGGGATAAGAGTCACCTTTTGTCATACACCACTCTCCTGCTAAGCAGTTTTGCCAACTGCACATGCCTCCTCAGAGGGACTCCCAGTTCCACCAGCACCCGCTGATTCCTTTCAGGCCATTTGCCCCTCGCTCCCAGGGCAAAGCCTTCACACTGGACAAACGGCCACCTCTGACGCACCGCCTCGGCCAGCGGTGTGTATTTGAGGACTTTTTCCTGATATGCCTCCTCGAGTGTCCCCTCTGCCGACTCGAATCTCACCGTTATATCAATGACCATCGCAACACGTGCTTTGATCACGATCAGGTCGGGGACATTCGTTTGCCTATTCGCACTGGTTAGGTGAGGTTCCCTGTAGACTTTCCAGCCCCGTTTCTCCTCCTCCTGTGCCAGTATTTCGCACAGCTTATTGTGTCTCGTCATGCGGTTCAGCTTGAGGCCCTTACAGACCCCCAGAATGTGTTTCCTTGTCTCCACCGCTTTCCCACACAGCCTGCAGCACTTGTCACTCACTTGTCCACCTCTGCCTCTTGACTCAAACGCCCTAGTTTGGAAAGTGTTGGTCCGTAGTTTGAGTGCCAAGACATATTGGCTCTCCCCAATACTGCAATCACTTGGACTACGCAGCCAGTGATTACTGATAGGGTCTGCATGGAAATTAATAATTCCCGTACCCTGAGCCTTGAGATAGGCCCACTTCTCAAACGCCTCTTTTTTCCAGTCAAAGCACACCCTTTCCCCTGACAAAA